>NW_010972942.1:4462697-4474420 GCF_000737465.1 Haliaeetus leucocephalus
TAGCTTCTCTTCAACTGGACAGGTGGTCCAGCCCCTGACCATCTTGGTGGCCCTCCACTGGACTTCCTCCAGTTTATCCATGTCTTTCCTGGATGAAAAAAGAGGTCTGGGGCGGGGGGGGGGGCTGAAGGGGCAAAACTGGATGCAGAATTTAGATAACATCTAGCAAATGCTGAGCAAAAGGGAATAATCACTTCCCTCGATCCTGCTAATACAGCCCAGGATGCTATTGGACCTCTGTTCCCAGGACACACTGCTGGCTCAGTCTCTGCTGTCTACCAAGACCTCTTGGTTCTTCTCAGCAGAGCTCTCTCCAGCCAGTCCCTTAATTCTCCCTCAATACAGGATTGTTCCCCAATTGTCCTCCAATTTCTCAATTCTCAGTTGAATTTTTATGCTCTAAGAATCAAAATACCTTTTCAGCCTCCCCTGGCTAAATTACTACAGCATTCCCTATTTTATAGATGTATACATTAATTAAGTTACCATCATGGACTTGGTTTGAAGATTGACTCAGCTGTCTCAATTAGTTTTAATTAAAATACTGCCGTATCTGTTCACTCAGAGTAAGAAGTCAGCCAGTCGCTGCCACCAGTGCTTCTGGACACATTTCATAGAGCCAGCAGAACTCATCTACATCTCCTGCTATCTGTCATTCATTTGACATGAATGGCATTTGTGCTTCCATCTGCACAAGGGAGGGAGTTAAAAGCTGCCATTACAGCTGGAATTAAGGAGCACTAATGGCTTGCCAGCCATGTTCAGGGCATGAGAATGTAGATCTTACAGAAGGAGACTAAAAGGAGTTGGTTTGCCCTTCTCAAGGAAGTGAAAAGTGAGAGGGAGTTTATTCTACAAATAAATCATGCACAGTAAACATCATAGGGGAAAAAAATCATTTAGACAATAAAACAATGCTGCCATAATAACAAAGACATAACTTTGAGGCGGGCAAGTGGAAAGCTTCTAAACATGGCAGGATTGTGGCACTGTAACAAACCTCCACTTAAGTAGCAGAGGTGAGGAACCTAACTGGTTTTAAGACACGGAGAGAAATTTATGAAAGGTATTATATGGGTTGGTGACATCAGCCAAGTTGATGACTTGGGACATCTCTTCTAGTCTTACATTGCTGAACATTTGCATCATGAATATTTTTTCTTTTAAGTGGTCAGTGAACAATATCAAGTGTGTTATCCTAATTATGAATTAAACAAATATAAATGACAGAAAGTTAACCTTAGTGTGATAAGCAATTAATAGAATTATACTGTGACTGCAGCTGATACATAATTAACAACTGCTGCAAATGATGTTATCCATCTAATTTGCCCAGACTGGAGTAGCATTATTCTTAGGCATGTTTAGCAAGTTCTGTGGTAATGTGCACTTGAGTGAAGTGCTCTTTACTAATGTGTTCAAATTCACAAAGCTGTTATTAGAATTGCAAATAAGATATACACCAGCATCATTTTCTCTGCCCATCATTTTCTCTTCTTTGGAACTATGCTTGACAGAAAATCAAATTGTAACAAGTTCAAAGGATGTTTGCACAAATTGAGCAAAAGTGGCGTTATATAATTAAACAGGGAAAATGTGCAAAAAATCATCCTGATGAACCAAGTGGGACTGAATTCAAAACATGTGAATTGCTGCTGAGTAGGAAGGAACAAGAACCATGGAGTCCACTGGGGGACAGAGGGAAACGTTCACGGTAGAATTCACTTAATAAAGTGGAAAGGGGAAAAATATTTTTTGAAGTGTTGTGTATTTAAGACCCAGAACTGAAGAATATCTGATCAAAGTCTAATGAAATCAGTAGAAAAAATCATCACCTTTCAAGGACTGGGTCTTCAAGATCAATACATGTGGGAGTTGCAAAGTCCTTAATTAGCTGATTAAAGCATTCCAATTAAAAAAACAAAGAAGAAACTAGTGGTTCACAGGTCTTCTGTTCATCTTTCCCAGACTGATATTGGAAAATCCGGACAACTGGAGAAATTAATAAGATATGATGAGGGAGCAATTGCCTGATAAGGAGCACACCCAGCCTTGGGTGAACAACATAATGATATTATTTAGCAAAAATCTTCGGGGTGTGCACACCTTCCACCAACCTACCACCAATTTCTCTGATTTCATAGGTATTTATGTGGCTTTCAGGAGCATATGATCCTTCCAACAGCTGCATCTCCAAATGGTCATCATTTTCTCTGAGAGTGGCATGTTGAAATAGGACAGCTAATGATAGAGTCTCCAGCAAGCAAGGAGGTTAGTGAAGCATGCAGCAAAACTTTACTTACATTCAAAAAAGAAAACAACAGAGTACAGAAGCTTCAGTTCTCCACATACAGATGAGGGAAGGCTGGTTTCCTAGGCTGTGTTTCCATCCTCACCTCTAGGTAATACCTGCAGCCAATAAGAGTAAAATAAATGCTAAGCTACCTGCAATGCAAACCAACTATGCTCCTAAAGAAAATTCTTATTTGGATTATAAAGGTTGAGAATACAGTGCTTTCACTCAAGGTACAAAGGCATTTCTGAAGATTAAGGAAACTTCAGGAAAATGCTTAAGTCATCAGACAATGTTGATGCCAGATTTTCTTCCATGTAGAATAAAAAAGCATAGAATTTATACAATGTCTTGAAATACTATCTGGAAGGATTACATATAGGGAATAAGAGACAAAACGGTTTTTAAGACTGTGGAACTGTTGACACAGAAGCGTATGAATAAAAGATTCTCTGCTCTTTGGATGACTGTAATGTTAGGTACTGGGTAAACTACATAGTAAAACAGGATTTGTAGTAGAAAAGCCTGAAAGAAAAATAAGTTTAATTTAACTATGTGGAGAGGGTTTCAAGAAGGATGAAGGCATGAAGGAAACGAAGGGACATTTTGGTTTAACCTTGAGAACTACTTTACAACTCTCACAGCCTTGCTGACTTTTCTTGGGTGAACTGCACTTTTAAATGCTAAGCTTTAGCTGGGCAGTCACTATCTTTTTTTTTTTGTTTATGTGTATTTATGTCAATACTACCTATTAATTCTATTAATCTTTGTATATGTGTAGTCTGTACATTTAAGAGCAATTTTTAAATACAAACAAAATATACACTGGCCACTCATAAAGTTCTGTGTCTTGGTTTCAGCTGGGATAGAGTTAACTGTCTTCCTAGTAGCTGGTACAGTGCTGTGTTTTGAGTTCAGTATGTGAAGAATGTTGATAACACTGATGTTTTCAGTTGTTGCTCAGTAGCGTTTAGACTAAAGTCAAGGATTTTTCAGCTTCTTATGCCCAGCCAGTGAGAAAGCTGGAGGGGCACAAGAAGTTTGCACAGGACAGAGCCAGGGCACCTGACCCAAACTGGCCAACAGTGTATTCCATACCATGGGACGTCCCATCTAGTTTAGGAACTGGGAAGTGGGGGGAGGAATCGCTGCTCGAGGACTAGCTGGGTGTTGGTCTGCAGGTGGTGAGCAATTGCACTGCGCATCATTTGTACATTCCAATCCTTTTATTACTACTGTTGTCATCTCATTAGTGCTATCATTATCATTATTAGTTTATTCTTTTCTGTTCTACTAAACCGTTCTTATCTCAACCCACGAGTTTTACTTCTTTTCCCGATTTTCTCCCCCATCCCACTGGATGGGAGGGAGTGAGTGAGCAGCTGTGTGGTGCTTAGTTGCTGGCTGGGGTTAAACCACGATATTCTGAAAGACAATTTTTTTCTGCATCCCAAATGTAACTCTGTGCTATTAAGATCCAAATAACACCATGCCATTTTTAGGTTTTCCTACTAAAAAAAAATAAAAATCCACTGGCTTCAGCTAAGACACCATTCTTTTCTTTGCTTTCTATTTTACTAGAAACTTCATGGGTCATACATCGATCGTTCTTTCCCTTGGAAGAAACTGACAACACAGAAAACCACTTCTGGACAGCAGGGATGAAACTAGCTCCCCTTATGTAGATACAACAGGACTTTAGTCAAGAACAGATATTCTTACAGTCTAAATTGTAGGTCTGCTGAGGCACAACATTCTTTATTGATCTTGTAAACTGCCATGCATGCAAAATAGAAAGCAGTAAAATTATTAGCCCATCAGTACTTTCTGTCCTCAGAAGTGATACTGCTACACCAGTATACCAGATTGATTCTGGCAATACCAGAAATGAGTGTTTTGTTTAATAGTTAAATATATATAAAATTAATTCTTATCTGCATATTTTCATGCATAGACCCTGGATCAGAAACATACCATTTGGCCAACTGTGGAGGAAAAAAGCTCCTTGTAATAACACAGCCTCTCCCACGGGGGTCACTATAAAGGCACATAGAAATCATCTGGTGTACTAATGTGAGGATGAAGCCTAGAAATGGATCTGTTCTTTAAGACCCTCTGTGCTACTCTCCCTACCCTTGCTTATCTATGCAAGGTAAATTAGTCTCTCCATCATCCATGGTGAGGAAAAGTTGGAATCTCTATAGGAAGCACACACTTTTTTATATACCTCTTTTAGTTCTACATTTTCAGAACTCCCTTACACACCTAATCCTATAGCCATTAGCAAGGCAATAAAATGACATAAAATGAGCAAAGAGCAATAAAGCAATCATATCCTAGCATGTTTATTTAGCTATGGTCCTTAATGACGGAGACCTTCGTACCCACTGATACCCAGAGCTGCTACTAATTCTCCTCTGTCTCAAACCCCTGGTTATCATTACTCTCAGAGTTACGCCCAGTGTTTTAAAGCCTGCTTCACACAAACCGTGAAAAAAAAAAAAAACCACCAAAAAACCTCACAGAAAGGAAGATTAGTTTTATGGGAAGAAGCAAAAAAAAAAAAAAAAAAGCTTTGCAAATCCAGCCCAAATCCATTTTCTTTTACAGCAATACTGAAACAGTTGAGTGAGGGGAGGCAGAATGGTGGAAGAAGTAGACATCAGGTCTGCCTCACCAGATGGGTACCGGCTGCACTGCTGCTGCCCATAGTCTGACGCAGCTGGATGCCAGTTAGCTGCAATGCAAAATTTGCATAGCTGCACTGAGGTTGTGTTAAAATGTGTTAATGTGTGCCTTAGCCTTTGAGTATACTGTCCAAATTAGGTACATTAAATGGCTAAAACATCAAAAAGAGCTTGGTGGCTGTTGTTATTAGAGTGTAGAAATATCCTTAGTGGTAAGAAATGTATTTAAAATCTAACTATGTACTTGTGAATCTGATGGCAAATCAGACTTTCCTCTCCTCAAAATACTTGATAAGCAGTCAAATTCAAGCTGTACTAACTACAGCATATTGTGATAATTTTTACAATCATTTCTATGTTGATCTAAAATCCATTCCTTTAAAATACCACATCTTTTCAATTTAAAGAGCTATAGTTATCCACTGAGTATTTAAGTAGAGTTTCCTTTGTCTTGACTTCACCATTTATATTATTTTCTAAGAAGCTTTAAGAAACATTAATTGCCATAAGGGGACACTGATAATTTACACTGATGTCTGAATAACACAAAAAAGTGCAATTTGATCCAGTTATTCCTAATGGGGAGCAAGAACATGTGGTTGTCCTTCAGAAGAACCCATTTTGATTTAAAAATGGTCAATAACGATCTACCAAAAAAATCTAGGGACCAATCACAGCCCAGTGATTGGTCACAGTCACAATTACAGTCACGGCCAAAATACAGTAACTTACTACCAGTTTGGATATTTCTAGTTTCACCTTTTGACGATCCTTGGTTGGTTGGTTGTTTTTTTTTTCTTATTTGTGAAAAACAATCTATTCCGTTTTTTTCGGGTTGCCTCTTCATGCCATGTAAAATGTCTGCAGAGTCACTTTACTGTCACCTCACCCATGTGTCATGTATGTTCCAATCTTTCCTTCCCAACGTTTTTCTCTCTCTTCTTTCCCTGTCCCACTTGCTCCTTTTCAGTCAATCTCCTCTCTTTGATTTTGTCATTTTGTTTAATTAATTCCCTACATATAAAAATAACTTCAAAATAATTTTTATATATATATATATGTATACACACACACAAAATGAAGCCAACATGTCTTCAGACTACTATTGAAATTAGAGAAATTCTTTCATGGGACCATTTTTCAGGATCAAAAATTCATAATATTTCTGAACCTGGAAGAGGCCACTGTTGGATTTCTTATTACATTGTACTAAAATGTCAGCAGATTTTACTTTTTCTTCTTTAAAACCTTCGTAACAGATGTTTATAAAATGCCTGTAAGTGCAGTTATGCATTTTCTGTAACAATCTGAACAGGACTGGTCTTTGAATACCTTCCTTTTTAGTCTGAAAAAAGATCTGGAATTTTATTTTAAATAATTTGGAGGGTTAAAACTGCATTTCCCCTGCCATATGATACACCTGTTGCATTGCTTGTTCTTCTCTTGCTCTCTCCATCTTCTCTGGACTTTTCCGGAGGTATTCTCTCTTTCAGTTAGCCTTTTGTCAGAGATTACTTTTACTACAAATTTCAGCAGTGGTTTGTTCCTCTACTGTGAGCTCTAGGAACCTGCCCTCTTTCAAACTGGGATGAGCTGCACAAATGGGAAGCCCTGCCATAAACTAGCAACTGCTCAGAACAAATAAATTATGTAACCCAGATAACACATAAAATAATATGTTGCATTAATATTGTAAGCAAAACATACAACAGGTTGTGTTTGCACAAGCAAGTGCACGCAATACATAGAAAACACATATAGCTTGGCAAAATTCTTCAAAGAGCATGCTCAAAGTAGAAAAGTTGATCAAAAGCTACTCTGAGGAAAAAAATCCCCTTTTCATTTGAATTTTCAAGTGGCCAAACAGTATGCTATTGTGCAAAAAATGGCTTGCTGAAATTAAAAAAAAACAATAAAAAAGAGCTGTGTGTTGAATTATTTCATTGAGCTAGGTTCCAAAGTAAAGCACTGTGATAAATCACATCATTTCACTTAAAAGCAGGGGAGAACAAAACATGAACAGATAGAGTTAAAAAAAGAAGAAGAAAATAAAGGAAGAACCAAAACAAAACAGTGCCCCTTTCAGGATGACTGAATTTTGTTTAATCTATATTTTACTCTCTGCTACATAATTCTACGTTCTTGACAAAGTGTCAGGCAATTGGAAGAGGGTTGAAAAAACATCTGCAGCTTTTTGTCAACTTTATGCCTCCCTAAATTTAGAAGACTTTTCTGAAAAAAGAAACTAAAAATAAATCAGGAAACAGTGTCAATAATGGGGTCTGAATTATCCAGCAATAAAAAAAACTGAAAACATTTTTAATATATTTAAATAAAACTTTCATAACATAAATAGTGGCAACGAGACAACTGGCAATGAAAAAAAAAAGTGATTTGTAGCTGACTTAAACAGATGACCTTTTAAAAAAAAATTACACTGCCTATATATACTGTGGCTTGTTTACTTACATGTTTAAACTGTTGTAAGAACTTAGAGTTAAAATGTGGCCAACATGTACTTTACCTAATCTTAATAGCAAAAGCTGGCACAGAAGTCTTGGATAAGCAAATATATTCAAATAAATAGTTAGAATTTTAGTTTCCAGAATGAAAATCAATGCCAATTTATGTGGATACTGTAAATAAATTAACAAAATATACAGAAAAATTAATGTCTACAGATTTATACTACAATTTTATTTTCATCACACAATATATAGGGTGCTTTTGTGTATATAGAGAGATAGAAAGAGAAGGTTATGCACTTTGACTTAGGGACAATTTTATGATAGAGTCATGTTTAAATGCAATACAATTATCTTGCAGGAAACATGCTGACAAGTTAAAAAGTTTAAAATATGCATTTATATAAATGTAACAGATTTAAGTCTGGATTTTCTAAGAAGAAAACTTCCAGAATTCACCATAGTAATTCTTTGGTCATTAGAGTAACATCTTCAGAGAGACGTGACAAGAATGGTAACTACTAGGCTAAGTCAAAATTTTGGTTAATATATACAGATTTTCTGAAAAAGCACCCACAAAATAATGGCAGTGAAAAATGAAAGAAAGAGGCAGCAAGGTGGTTCTCAAAATGAAGAACATGTTAGTTAATCCAAATATGAAAAAATATTAATCAAAGTTAAAAAAATGTCCTTTAAAATTTTAGCAAATTAAAAATTGTTCTAACTAGCTCTAACCATAGTTAGATGCTACACTGAACCCAGGTTCATATTTACATCCATTTCTGGCAATTCTTTACCTCTTCTCTATGAAATAACATATCAGGTCCAGAGTTGCAGCACAGTGCAGTCCACCTGTGCAGCCAGCCAACAGGATTAATCTTTTTTTGCTTTGGGAACTTGTGACCAGTGAGAAGCAGAATGATCAACCAGCTTTCTTGCAACCTCTGGGTGAGATTAATCATGTCTCACCTTACAAGTCACTCAAGTCCCTGGAATTTTTCATTCTGTTACCCTTTCATGTCAGTCCTCTTGTTCCTTACCCTTTTCTATCTTATTAGGCCTTTATATTCCTATGTTAATGAACACAGACTTTTACCACTTACTCTGACAAGTTCACCAGTGAAACCATTGCTCATCGCAGTACGTAAAAGCAAATGGTATTAATTCTACCAGAAGTGTTAGTAGATTGGTGCTTTATCAAGGCACTGCTCTTGATTTTCCAACATATCTGCATTAAGCTAAACAAATACGATGACACAATAAACTTCCAATATTTAACTGAATGTAGTCATAAAGTATCCCACCCAGTAACCAAATCCACACACAAAATGTGCAAATTACTACAAAGCAGCACTACATCTGAAACAATAGCAACATGCACTATCTCCTACACAGTATTAATGGATAAGGGACACAATCCTTTTCAGTCTTAGAAAAAGGTGTATCATTCAGGATACTTCCTTCAAACAAGCCTGTGAGGAAAGCTATCTAAAACTCTTAGAAAAAAGTAGAATTAGAAAAGACAAGCTTCAGTCTAGAAATAGAAGTAAATCTAGAAATTGAAGCTCACATGAGTCTGAGGATGATCTTCAGATGATGGCTTGATGGCAAGTCTGATAAAAGATAATCGAATTTTAGTTGGACCAAGAAAAGAAATTTTGCAGTTGTTTTACACCATAAAAGGGAAACTCTGCAATTGTTTTATGCCACAAAAATATGTATTAATGTCTTTATTGGCTGTCATTGATTTTAGTTGAAACAGTTCGTTAACTACTGGAAGACATGGTACAGATAACATTGTGTAAAGCAGTAGCTAGTCACCAAGAAATTAAATAAAATTATGAGATGACATGATGAGATGAAACAAACAGAAACAAGAAGAAACAGTGAGATATACCAGCCTACCAATGTTCCTTTCATAGTGAGCATTCTGCCCCACCAGTTCTAAACACTGAAGGTGGTCGGCAAAGAGATCTTAGACCTGCTTACAACTCATCTTCTGAACAAAACATCAGTGGACAAACCGAAATGAGAAGCACACACAAACCACACACCCGCAGAAGATCCCAGCGCTCCCATAAAAAGGAGCTGCAGAGATTTTTCAAAAGTATTCAGGCACCTTAAGATGCAAATATGCACTGTGGGAAAACCCACGGCTCTTGATCATGACTGGCCTCATCCTGTTGGGAACCAGCATGCTGAAAAGCACGATCCTCAGCTGAAAGAGTAAAAGAGGGAAAGACAGGATGGCTGGCATTCAGAAGAGGCTGAATAAGAGCAGGTATCTTGTACAGTGACTTCCCCAAACTGAAGAGGATTCCCTCTTACACACACACACATAGCCACAGAATTCACTGTACCACCACTGTCAACAGGAAAGAGAACCAGCAACCACGACTATTTATGAAGGCTTTGATCACCCTGTTCTTTTTTGCTGGCAGACAAGATGATGACTTTAGAGACACTGCATAGGATAGGTAGACTGTATTTCACTAGACGTCTACTTGCACCTTTTGATGCATGAAACCCTTTGAAAATCTGACCCCAACCATAAATATTCCCCAGAGAAGTGTGATGATAAGAGTTTGTATTTGCTAGACCTTTTTTTTGTCTTGAGTTCATCAGTTGGCAAGTAACTGTAAATTATTAAGGCAATCATGAATGCTAGCAGGCAATTCTTAGAGCTCAGTTCCAGGTGAAATGAAACCTGCTTTATGAAACAAAGTCTTGGAAAGTACAAACATCAGCTGAATAACCTGAAAATGCTTTTTCTGTAGTAAACATATCCTAAAAAAACAGCCCAAGTTTGTTTTTCTGTTTTTTTTCTTCTGCATCGATATGAATTTCATGGGCACTGTATGCAGGTAACAAGTCCAAAATAAATACGTGATAAATTTTAATTTAAATGTCTCTAAATTAATTGAAATAACTGAAATAATCTTAAATATTTGCAATTATTAACTAAACCCATTTTTCCCCAAAATTGCCTTCCATGTATCTGAACTGCATGTGACTACTATCAGCCAAATTCTGCTGTACTAAGACAACATAGCCAGTAGCAACTGAGAAAACAGATTATACGTAGCACTTAGTTCACCATGAAATTCTAGATGAGTTAATGATAGATAATGGCCTACAATTCATGTGTGACTTATTTTAGCAAATCTCACTGATACAGCAATTCAAGTGCACTGCATCAAGGCTGCACTAAGTATAATCAAATGGACTTGCAGAAAAATCAGCAGAAATTACAAAACACTTAATAGAAAGTGACATGCTTAGAAGTCCCATGAACTCAGTGTTGTTCGACTGTTTTAACACATCTGTTTCATTAGGACTGCCAGTGCAGAGTTTGCGGAGAAAACTAGTGTCTGTGCTCATTAGTACCCTGCTCCTTACTCAAAACTATTGAAATAGTTACAAAACCTGTCCAGTATCACTGTGATGGCTGCCATCTTGACTGACACTAAAATGACGTGTAACGGGTATCTCTGCAAGCTCTCTTTCAACTTTTTAAGTGGGTTACCAGGTCCACATCCAATACTTAAGATGTGGATGCACACTAGATGTGCCTTGTGGCAGTAGGTCTGCAGCAACAATAAACTTTGCAACTTCATGAATCAACCACTTTCAAGAAGCCCTGATGAATATATTGAACAACAGAAGTCCCAGGAATATCTGTTAATCTGGACAAGTCTATGTGTGACTTCATTAGCAATTTCTTTTCATTATGAAAGCTAATCTTAAACTTAATCCTAGCCCTGCCCTTTGTTTTCTGTCTATTAAACAATCATTAATCCAGGAAAAATCCTTCAATTCTAAGCCATGATAGCTTTGTTTCTTTATATGCCTTTTTGAGGAAGTTTGCCAAAAGGTTTTTGGAAAATTAACTATACTGTGACGATGTCTAAAATCACAACCAGAAAGCACTTCAAAGCTCCTGAGCCTGATGTACCCCAGCTTTTCTATTTATTGTATTGGGATGAGGTCTGGAAGGGCACCAGCCCCTTTGCTTCCCTCTCACTAGCCTTGTTGGCAGGAGAGGAGCTAAGGCATTCTCTTGCTCTCTCAAGACAGGACAACCAGAGACCAGGACACAGGGAGTACACAACACCAAGAGGTCCACTGAGGCACACCTGTGTCAGTAACAAATCCTTTTCCCTATACCTAGCGACTCCTTGAAAGAACTGCAAGCTTATGCAGTGCGCACTCCCACTGCAAAAATTCTTTTTATTAGAGATTTAAACGGGGGGGGGGGGGGGGGGGGGCGCTGCCGCC
>NW_010972942.1:4474430-4491836 GCF_000737465.1 Haliaeetus leucocephalus
TTTTTTTATTGGAGATGTAGAGCGGGGGGGGGGGGGGGGGTCGCACTGAGCTCACACTGTACTTCTGCACATTTCATCTGCAGCCCTTTCTGGAAAAAAAAAAAAAATCGGTGGCATTTATCATTTTCCACGACATCCTGGTCCTTTGATACAGGAGTACAGGGTGACATAACAGACACAGACTAATGAGACAGATTAGTAAATATGAATTGTTCTGTAACAAGATAGTTGAAATAATAATACCTTCAAATACCTTCTTACTTGTGAACAGTGTAAAAGTAATGCCTGTTTTACCAGTACTATGTGCAAAAACCTAATGTGGAAAAGTTGAATAGATGAGACAGAAAACATTTAAGGTAGAGCAAGAAGAATGCTGGTTCCCCATCTCCTGCCACCCTGCAGTTGGCTCCCATACCACCATGGGAAACCACCTCGCTGCTGGTCACCCCAAATGCAGCCCAGCCACCTCGGGCTCTAGATGGCAGCTCTCTCTCTCCGCAGCCACTGCCAAACAGACCAGGGACAATGGACTCACCTACAACCAAAAAATCCCCTCTGTGATCAAAAGTTCACAAAGCTGGAGCACAGTCAGTAGAAACGTAGCTAGTCATTAAAAAAATGTCTGCCTTCATTTGTGGTGGAAAGTCCATTTTTTATATGGTGCTTACTATTTGACTTTTGTGGTTTGAGGTGGTTTGGGAAATACTAAAATGAAGTGAAGTAAAAATACATATGCAAGAGCCCAAACAGATGCTAAAGAACTTGAAACACCTTCTGCTATGGAAAATATAAATAAAAATTCAGGAAACACATAATCAGGCAGAAAAGACATTGAAATGAGATTTGTCATAAGAGATCTAGCAAAACTAGCCTATTTCCACAATAAAATATAGCCTGAAGCATAAACTTTACCATTAGTTTTCTCAACTATCTTTATTCACCTAATAGCAATACAAATTTGTATAACTGTGTAGATACAGAGATCTCTTGTGTAATCATATTGCCTAAGTAATGCTTTAATTAATAAACAGCAGACATAATAATTATGTAAGGCCGAACTACTGATTTTACTTGATATTACCTGTCCATTCTCTTCAACAAAAATAAACAGGAACAAGACAAATGTCTTTGCACCTCTGCTACTGTTTCAGTGGAAATCTAAAGATTCAGGGCTTTTTAGAAAGAATTTATAAATTACATGGAGTTGGATATAATGTAGTTAATTCACACATATAAAGATGGGCTCTCTACAGAAATGTCAGATTTGTAAGCAATGGCCACTTCTCAATAGGAAAAATGTACTTTATCTAGATAAAGAGACTAAATCAGTTCAAACTACTTTATCAGCAACAGCTCCCCTAAGAAAAGTGTGCATCAAAATCTAACACCAACACACTATTTCTTCCAAGACCAGACAATGTTTTCATCAAAAGAAAATTATCTGTAAGAATATGTGTAACAGTGCCCTCTGGTGAGCATGTGCCCAAGCAATACGCTTTCACTGTAAGGGTAAAGAGATTTTTGTGGCAGGGCTGGTAAGTAATTTGGACAATTGTGCAAACTGAATTATGGTATCACTTTTGAAAACCAGCAATGAAGAAGTTAGGTGTTTTGAGATTATAGCTACTTCATGCAATTGGTTTATGCTAATTTTTTTAAACACAAACTTGCATGAAGAAAGAGACAGTAGCCTTGACTAGGTGAAGATTTATGAGTGCTATACACAACATAGCTACTTTTATGGCTGAGAATGTAATAGATCCTAAGCAAACACTGATAAGTCCTCTATTCTTCTGAGAAGTATCCACCCACCAAGTGTCTTGACATTGGAAAGCCCCACAGTTTTGATAAGAATAAAGACAAGCTAACTGTAGAAAACAACTTCATTTTTTAGGTCAGTTGAAAATATTCATCAAATCTTTTGTGGGCAAGGGCTGCATCTTCCTCCATTATTGGCCAGTGACCACTGCATTTTCAATCTTACTGAAATGTCTAAATCCGACTGAAATATGTAATATATACGCCCCCCCATAAAATACATGTCTAGCTACACGTATACACCTATGTGTATATATATACACACACACATATAAAATTAAGTTAAAATATTGGAGAGACTTGTTATTGAACCAAGGAGTAAAATTCTACTTACAAAAGGTCTGATTGTCAAACACAACAGAAGGTACTTCATAAAAAAAAATAGTTGATATGAAGTGGTGGTGGTGGTGGCTGAGGCCTGAAAATACCATTCTGCTCTAGTTTATTACCTGCTATCTGGGGTGAAACCAAGAGTAACTTTACCAGGAATGTCATGCTCCTTCATCACTACCTCCCAGTGATCACACCTGCTCTGTCTCTGACAGTACCATGGCAGCTACTTCTAGCCTCCGCAGTGCAACATGAACTGCAGCAGTGCTCTCCTAAGGGCAGGAAGACTTAGGGAAGTTTGTATCTATGATGTTTGTACTGCATAAGAATGAGAAAGTGAACTTAATGAAAATACTACCCTAGTCAACTGATCTCTCATGAGAATCATTCTTCTCACTCATATTAAATATACCTCATCACCCTCTTGCTCTAGCTGTGGTGACTAATTAACTTCACGGTTTTTAAAGAAGGAACTTGGCAGTCCCACTCAGTTGTTTAACAAATAACCAGCTGTCCCCAGAGGACTCAAAGGAGTTACTTCCAGCCAAGTTCCTTTGGGCCAGGTACAAACATCAAACAAAAACCCACCTCAGCAGGTGGCCGCAAGAAGCGTGGGGGGACAGGATTGGTAAAATGTCATCAGCAAATAAATAATCTGACTTTTCCATTATTTTGCAATGTTTGGTCAATTTATTATAGACACTGCAATGGCTACACTGGACATTGTAGGTCTTCACTGTACCGTGTGGCTCATCAAATTTATGCATTAGCCTCCTCTAATACATTTACTTAACATCTCCAAACATTCAGCTATCAGCCTTCCCAAAACAGAGGCACTGGTACTTTCAAAGGAGGACAAGCTAATTAATTTTACCCCCCAAAAATGACTGTGGTATATTGTAAACAACAATAACGAAAAATTAAAATACTTTCAAAAAGTTAACGGTTCTCTCTCCTTTGCAAATTGTCACCCTGGCAAACAAGCAGATCGAGTAAACTCTGTTTTTCAAAATCTAACCCAGATTTGCCAGAAAACTCCACAAGTGGAAAATTAAGTCCATTTGATTTATTTTTGGCAAATAACGAAGGGAAGGGGCTGTGAAAGTCAGGTCTGCAGTAGAAATATTAACTTTCCTTATAATACTTTAGGAAGCACTAAAGATCCTAGAGCAAAGGCTACCTTTTCATTATGGCAGCACACAGCATTCAGCCTTGTGAGGCCAACAATCATCACCGTAATATATGAAAAATATAGTAATGGTTCGGATCAGTTTGGGGTGTGCTCTGAACCTCAGATGTAGGGTAAATTAGAAGTCAGCAAATTAAATTACTGGCTTTTAAACATTCCCATCACATACTTTTGTATAGCTCCATAGATACTTCTAAACTAGGGCAGCTGTCAACATAAGACTTTATCCAGCAGCAAAATGAAAGAGTGAAACTATAGTGTAAGATGTCACCGTTGGCTTACGCAAGAGAAGTAAGAGCTCGGTACAGTCACATTATGTCAAGCATTCTTCACTGGTGAATGAACTGGTAGCTGAAAGTGCTAGGATGAGGACATGGTTATTTTGTGCGAGATATTGCTAATTTTGGTAGAGTGAAAAAAAACTATCCAGGGTAATTGTAAACAGTACTGCACGGGAATCTAGTGAAAGTAACACAGAAATTTAAAAGCAAACAAATAAATATGAAGAAACACATTTCTGCAGAAAACCTTAGCAAACTGACAAAACCTGACAAATTTCTTACAGTCGCTGTAAATTCAAAGTCAATGAGATTTGACTGTAATGGACGTTTTTTTCAGGTACTAAAAGCAGGAATATAAAAATGCCAGAAACACCATCCTGCTTGGGGGTTCAGCCCAGGCTTGTTCCGCTTGCTACAGAGCTCCACATTCCCCAGGGCGCAGCGCACTCCCTTGTGTGCCACCAAGGCTACTGCCTGCCGCGTTCTCCCCCAGCCTTTGTAGAAGAGTTAAAGGAAGCTTTACTGAAATTAACCCCTTATTAATCAAAGGCAAAATAACTCCCTCTCTTCCAGCCACATGAGAGACGAGGGGACAGTTATTTGGAAGTTGGACAGCCCTGGAAGCATTCCTGGCTTTTTTAGCTCAAAGCAGGGCATCTCTGTCAGTGCTGAGGCATAATTGCATCAAGCCGACTTTATTCTTCTGTTCACAAAGGGGTACTTCACATGTCTTAGATCAGTCACAACTTGCCCCAGTGATTCTAAAGGAAAAAGGAAGAAAAATAAATATACTATTATTCTAGATTAAAAAAAAAAAAAACAAAAACAAACAACTGGCAGAACACACAGATTTCTTTGAGTACTGCCGATTTTTCTGTGCATTCCAGTATCTCAAGGTGCTCTGACAGCAATGTTGCATAGGAAATAAAGGAAAAGGAAATCCAGTCTAATCGAATCTATTTATTATTCCTTTAGCTGTGTTACACTGACAAAAAACGGACTCTGGTTTGCTTTCTTTGGGCTGTGGGATCACACCATTACAGATCCTACGACAAAAAGTTAGAAGAAAAAGCGGGATGAATTTTTTTTTTTTATCAACTTTTTATATTGTCTAGGTTTTCCATCTCAACTGTTCTTGTTCAAACTAAATCTAGTTCAGGAAAAAAATCCCCACCTCATTTCCCTGAGAACCTAGTTATTTTATCTACCTCAACAACCAAGCTACTCTACCTTGTCATTTCAATTTTCACATATTTTCTCTTTGTGTATTAGTTCTATGATTCAATGAAATCTCATCTCTTCAGCCCACTGCCATAAACTACTGTCCGGAACAAAGCTCTCTCTCAAATTCAATCTCAAACAAAATGAAAAAGAGGAAATCACAAATGAGAAAGTGGACCACAACCAATCCTATGGGTCCCATTCTCACAAGATCTGCAAGTTATTTTGCTTCACCAAGTAAAGCTGAACTACAGGAAGGTGCTATCACCTCTCTCGTTGCCGAATGAGAAAGTGTTAATAAAAACAAGACCTTCTTCCAGGGACACTGGAGTGTCAATGTTAATCACTGATTTGGCTGAAATATACTTCGTGATCTTAAAAGTGATTTCCAGATGAAATACAAACAGCTGAAATTTTATTGTTTAAATAAATGGGGACACAGACTGCCACACATCTGGTGAAATTACTGTTGCTAAACTATGATTACTATAAATAGTAATTATTTACTGTAATGCTAACACCTAGAAATCCTTTGTGCTCATCTGAGTTTTCTCTCAGATATTTAACAGCCCTAGAAACCAGGAAGGCAAGAAAAACCTTTACGTTTATGTCTTCTATACCTCTGCACAAAGCACTGAGCTGCAGAAGATCTTGCAGTTGAAAGAACTTTTAGATAGGGACGAATTTATTTTTGTTTCAAGATTTAGGACATTTATTACACTTCCTTATACTGCTTGTTAAAAGCTTTGTAATTTCTGTCTTCAACTCTCTGCATGTGTTTTTTTTCTCCTGTTTGTACGCCTTTAATACCTTTGTATAGAGCCCCACCTGCTAAAGCCTCCCAAGAAAGCTGTAATAGCTGTAACTCATAGGACTGGATTATGAAGCTTTTCCTTCAAACAAAAATCTGGAACACCAAAAATAAAGCACTTACGTAGCAAACATTTATAAATGCTGGAATTGAGCCACCATATGTGAACCTGCAAGTTAAAAGGACTGAGCAAAGAATCAGTTAAGGTTCTCTACAATTAGAAAATACATTGTCATATAACAGTGGCTGTAAGTAATTTTTGCAATCAAGAACAAGCAATTGTCTGTATCCATATTGTGCCATTGTTGAGGTAAAAGCTAGGCAAGCCCACACAATTGCTTCAATGGAACTGCATGCAAAGGGAGTTAGCACTGAATTAAAAAATTAGTTTCACACAATGAAAGCGCATTTCAATGAAAATGATGGAATTCATTATTCCTTCTATCACAGTGATTTTTAAATTGGTGCAACTCAATTAATTGACATTTGGTCAGCAGAGAAATCAGCAACAGAGTGTACAGAATTGGTGCGAATATTCCCACAGGCCACATGATAGCAGTGATGGACTAATAATAGCATATTGACGCTGATGTTCCTAGAGTCTCCGTGACTATTAAAACAGTTTCATTTTGTTGAAAAGCTGTACTTAGAATTCTTTGTTCAGCTGCAAATAGGAAATGTTATTAATAAAGCTATTTTTTACTTCTTCAGCTGAGCTTTTAAAAAGTTAGCTTGCAGTGAAAAATTGCTACCATTTCTCCATGACTTTTCAGGGTAGTACCTCTTTCTTATCAGGTTTACCCTGATGTGATTCCGTAAGTGTGCATATGGTACAGAATGAGACATTAATGAACTTGACAAGCTGCAATATATTAAAAGTAAGCCTCTAATGTGCATATGTATACACATCTTGTAATATATACACATTTCTCGAATTCCTTCAACTTACCCATTGCCATATTGTAACATAAATCTCTTGCTACTACTTTATCTGGAAAACATTCGTTTTTCATGTCTCAACATTTATTTTCTTCTAAGCAGAGAATCCTTCCTTTGTGGACTCCTGCAAAGCTCAGCTCTGAGCCCTCTGTTCTGTTCTCTCCCAGGTCATCACCTTACTACTTCCTAAGCATTCAACCTGAGGTCATCAGTCACCTATAATCTTAACCACCACTCCAGCTTCAGTGATGCTTATTTGTAGACACTTTAACAGCTGTTAAAATACCTCCTTCTCCTTAGTCCCTGCTGTTCAAGTAAGTTCTAGGCTTCCTCTTGGCTCACGACACCAAAGCCCGAGATGTGCCCAAACAAAGCATCTCTTTCATTATTTAACCCTTCTCTCTGCTCTTTCTCAACCACTTCCATATTTCATAATTTCAGCATCAATCTGATTCTTCTCCTCCTGCATCTCATCTGCTTGCAAACTGCCTGCTGATTCCTGAAACGTTCTCTGTACATAAAAATTTCCTTGGCACACAGCCAGAGTGTGCTTTTTTCCTCCAAAACCAGCTTACTCGGAATCCCAGACCTAGCAAGGGAAAGTTTTGCAGACTTTGTCCCTTTTCAAAGATACCTCCACCTAGAAGTCCAACCCTGTTCAGTAGTTGCTATGACTGCAATCTTCCTGGCCATAGTGACTCCAGATGCTGGAGGTCAGTCACTTCATTTCATCCCTTCCAAACATGAGGTGGGAGAGCAGAGCCTTTGGAAATATGCCCTACACACATCTTCACCAGACTCCTCATCTTGACCTTCATCTGTTTTCAATTCAGCTACATCTCTTTCTGCCCTAAAGCCAAGCTCTCCAGTCCTACAGATGTACAGACTGTAATCCGTTCTCTAACACATAGAATGATGCCCCTGCTCCTCGCCCAAGAGTGAGTTACAAAAAAAGAATAAACTTCCTCGAACATTAATCCCCTCCCTCTCCAAAGAATTTGCTTGAAAGAAATCTACAGCAATGCAAGAAGAACGTGGTATGCCACATTTTTTCATGCTACAACTACCCACCAGCCAGCTACATTTAATACAAAGCCAGCTGTTCTCCTTGTGTCTTTAGCAAAAGCTGGTGGGCTACTTGAAAGACAAACAAAACAAAAGAAGAAAAAAAAGCCAAACAAACTCCCAAACACACACACAAAAGCCCCAGGCATATATGATCAGTTTTTGTACAGAAAAAAATGATTAATACTAATTTCTATAGATAACTTGCACACACTTATCTTGATTCAGCTAGGGCAAGGCAATTCTGATGGAACTGGACAGATATACTAGAAATGGGAGAAAATATATGTAACGGGAAAAGTCAAGTTTTACCTTCATATAGGTTAAACAATTTACAATTTTGCTTAAATAAAAATGTGCATAGTTGTTCTTCTTTAAAGACACACATGAAAAGTTTGAAATGAGCTGTTTGGACATAGGTATCAACACAGGCAGAACAGGCATCAAGGCTCAATCAATAGGCATCAAGAAGCTGCGCAGGGAATTAAAAATGTGTGGGATTCTTTTCTTTATTAACAACCAACTCCCTTTCTTAACATAGCTTACTAAACATTCATTTTTTATTGAAGTTACAGTCTACAGTAAGGTTCTTACATGTGGGACGTCATTCCAAGGTGTTCTAAGTGAAGTTCCTAGAAATTGAAAAAATGTGTTGGTCAAGACCCAGCCTAGTCAATCATTTATTCTAATTGTATTTTAAATTTTATGCTTTCATTTTAAATATTATTGTAATGATTTATTTCAAAAAACAAACCATGGAAATATTTACTGCTTTTGGCTTTATTTTGGTGGAGATTATTCTTAAAAAATAAATTTAAATAGGCAAAGAGTTTGCTTAATTTAAAATTCCTAAATACTGACTGCATTTTGGAAATAAATATAAATATATATAAAAATATATAGAAATATAATTATATAGAAAGTATATATACTGTATGTAAGAATTGTTTAATAAAGCAGCTGTTAAAGGCTTTGGTTTTTCATACAACTATTTCTAGTATAGCTGCATCTGCTTTGGTTTTGCTGCATATTTACTACATGAAAAAACAGGTGTCACTGTACTTATAAGCATAGCAAGTCTTATTTCTTCACACATTCATTACATATGACATTCAATATTTTTCTAACTCAAATAATGCCTATCTTCAGGTTTTTTTCTGTAGGTCATCATCAACACCATCCCATTTATTTCATTTGGTGTAATTCCCACAGGGTTATTGCGAGGAATGTCAAAGATTCAGTATTATTAAAGGTTGCCAACTATGCATAAAAGTAAGTAAGTGACCCTTTCTCGCACTATAATCTGCTCAAAGAACTTCCAGAACACTCACTGAAAGTTTTTTATAAAAGTCAACAATATTCTTCTATTTTGTATGGTGTCTTCCCTTTCAGGAACTTAATACCTTTTGCTTTAATGTTGACTGTGCTTAAGTATAGGGCCTGTCTTTAAAACAATTTCTATATTTATTCACATTGACCATCTACTTTCTAATAGGTGATTGCACAGAATCTTTAGGCATGCATTTAACTTGGTACATTTCGTTTCCATGAAAGCAATGTAGCAGATGAAAGAAAGAAGAAAGGTAGCAGTGGCATCATACTACCTACAGCACACTGTGTATCATCACTAAGTGTCTGATGGACCGCAGTTTGAGAACCACTGCTCTGTTCAACTATAAACACAGGTATTTATAGACTAGCAGATATTTTTAGTGTCATAAACATCCCCTTTGGTTGGAAAAATTAAATTACATACATTGTTTAGTATTAGGTGGCTGGTTTGTTTTCTTTTTCTTTTATTCTTTCTTAAATTACAAGGCTAATGAGGCATACAAAATGATTCTAAATGAATTTAGGAAAGGATGTAAGGCTTGCTTTATGGGAAGGTTATTGATTTTCAACAGGAATCTAACTATGTCACATACTAATAACAGCATTAAATGTTTTGTATCAGGGCAAGAAGGCAAGCAACTTGCAGACTTGTATGATTCACAGATATAGAAAATATATATGCATCCAAATGCTGTATGGAAAGCTTGAGATACACTATAAGTAGCTCCCAGTGTTCCCAGCAAGAAGATACCCTGGTATGTACACAAGCTCGTCTTACACTTCTGTAAGAACCGCACAGACTCTACAGCCAGGGTCATCTCAAGTAGCCAACACCGGGTCTGACCCAAAATGGGTTTGAATTTTGAATTCAGTGGTATTCGGATCAGGACACAGAGAAAGAGGCAAAGATGAGGATGTTCGTGTTCTTCGGCACATCAAATCCAAACTGTACATGAAAAGCATCTCAGCTGAAAGGGGTTCCTGCAAACAGCAGCCACCAGCAAGCCACAGATTTTTCTTGATATCTGAAAAAATGTATCTTGACTTATCAAGGATTACAGGACATATTGAATTCTTTACCTAGCTAAGAGCAACGGAGCATCTTTAATTTTCCAGGATCACAAGCTGCACTTGTGGTGGGCAGATGTATCCTTTGAGGAGAAGTGCAGCACACAATCCATTTTCAAGATTTCTAAACCATTACTGAGTTGATACCAGGGCTCTCCAAAGTTTCTGCTTCCAGTTGTACTGGTCTGAGGTAGAACAGAGCTCTTAAACTGAAAAACAGAAATCTATTACTTTGACCACCTAAAATGACCAGACAAGGCAGACAAAGAAGCTGTTTTCATAGTGACTTCCTAGAGCACATTGTCTTTCTGCGTTTGATAACGTGTTTTGTTCTAAACAGCAGCTTCCCTGAAACTATTTAACTACGTTACTTTGCCAAACTAATGAAATACTTCTGTACCAGGAAAGTTTTTCCTTCATGACCTTCCATATACAGCTGAGGTTTAACAAGCACTTTGTTGGCCTGAACTGCTCTACAATGCTGCTTTTCGTCCTCTTACAGAAAGCAAGATCTCTGCCTTACAAATTCAGGGCCACTAGATGCAGAAGGAGACCATAAAGGGTTAAAAAGTTTGCTGCAATCTCATAGATACGTTCTTCAGGCCATTTGAAGCTGTGCTCATTTTCTACCTGCCAAGGTTTTTGCAATTCATACATGTATCTTAATTTCAGAATGCTCATTTATGCTCTCTGGTACCATAGAAACTTGGGAATGATCTTTGGGAGTGTTTTTCATTTTCTACCCTCTTTCAGCTTCAAATACATCTTGGGAAATAAATTACTTGACCTACTGGATTAAAATAAGATAAAAACTCCACTATTAAGTCCTGTACTATCAAAATTCATGGTAAAATTTCTGTTAAAATTTGAATCTCTTTCTCAGCCAGAGCCCGCCAAACCGCTTAACATTTCCTTGCCCTTGAAACTTAAGCCTGTTAATTGAAAGTTTCCCAGTTTTGCTGCATTATTAAAAAGGTCTTTATAGACTTGCTATTGGAAAGATTACTCTAGTGGAGTTGCTTGTTCTCCTATTTACCACTAATCAACGTGATGTTAAAAATGAGAAATTAGTTGCCCTCAGTCAATTTTCGAGCAAGCAAATACCCCCACCATTTTATATCCACCAGTCAGCTTACTCTTTCTGGCAAGAAAAGAAATGACTGATTTTGTTGACAGAACAATTTGTTGAGGTCTGGCTGCAATACCCTAAAACCTCAGCTTCAGCTCTCCTCAGAACTGACCGTTGCTTTCAACGGGGACAGCTGAGGCGGGCACACACCCGGACCTCAGCCGTGGAAGTTCAACATCCACTAGATCAATGCAAGCGTCCCTGTATTCAGCAATTTAAGCAACTATCTCAACTGCAGAAAAGGATATCTATTAATCATGGCACCTTTGTTATGGGGACAGTGACCTTCAGGAGAGGTGGGAGATTAAGTGGACAACCAAGTGGTGTTAATGCCTTAAGCTGCCTCGGTTGTTTTGGCTGAGCCTGAAAATGGGAGTGAAATCCCATCAGCCTGCGTCAGGGAACTTGTACTGTTTCTTCTCCGCCCTTAGCTGCAAGCGAGAGCATCTGAGTGAAGCCTGAAAAATTTCACTGAGGAGATGGACCCCAGATTAATCAAAAAGCTCAAACCAGACTTGTGTTCTGTGAAGTACAGAATACATTTTCAAATGTAGTGTGGATTGTAAATTCCTGGGAGCTGGGGCTCTGGTTCATCCCATTTATGTTTTACCCTCAATGTTAAATAACAGTAGTTAAGGAGATACAGACCCAGTAAAGTACTTTTTATTTGAGATAAGTTCTTTTCCTCCTGACTCACTTTAAACCAAAAAAAGCCATAACCAACAAACAAACAAACAAAAACCACTCACAAAGTTAGCCTAATACACCTGCCATTAGCTTAATGCATTTTACATTTTTACAACTAAAACTTCTTCCCCATAATCCTGAGGCTACTTTTTTTGCTCTTTGGGGACACTGCAGTGGAGGCTTCCTTTTATTATTTTTTTAATCTTTGCAGATAGTGTTTTGTCTTTGATATAATGATCTGGTTTTCCACGCAAGCTTGGGTGTCAACACCAAACTCTTAAAGGGACTAGTTTGTATCCCTGCAATTTATCTAGAAGATTCTGAAATGAAACATAGCAAGACAAATCTCATATTAAAACTGAGTGCCTTCCTTTGCCTTTTTTCCCCCTCTTACTATCATAGCCAAAATTGTTCTTATTACTATGACCAAATCTAAAGTTCTGCCTTAAACTTATGTCAGACCAAGTTCTGGCACTTCAAAACTGAAGTAAATTAAAAACCATTGTCTCTAAGTCTCCCTAAATAGCTCGTTAAAATTGCATGTTTAATATTAATATAAAAAGTCAATGAAGCTCAGTGAGTCAGATAAAAACAAAAAAAAAGAAAGTTAAAAGCAGTAATACAGGGTAAGACACTGTAAAACATGAACAGAGACCAGAGACTCGGAAGACATTAAAGCCTCTTTAAAAACGCAAATCTTTTTGAAAGGTTTTGGATTTGGACATTAAAGACAAGAATATCACTGTTCTTCCAAAAGGCACAAAAGATATTAAATAAGGATTATACATACCTACTGTGTAGATAGCGTCTACCACCTAAATCAGAACTAGCAGTAAAAGCTATGCATTGTTTTCGCCGTTCGGAAGTAAAAAGCCTACTTCCATTTTTTGTCGGGACAGAAGAAGAAGTAGGGATCGAAGGGTAACTGCCCAGAAACCATACGAAACTACACACGCAGCCAACAACGTACCAGATCTCTATCGTGCCTAACAGGGTCACTGCGTGGCTACCAAATGGTCCAGCAGAAAAGACTGGTTTCAACTTGTTTAGCAGTTGGGAGCAGGGGAGTAATAAACAGGTGAAGTATTTAGCAATTTGGTGAACAAAATCCTATCCATTTCCAAAATCATAATTTTACCCTTGGAACTACAACAGCAGGTACAAGCCAACACCTGACTACACCTATCAGGTGCAGAGAGATGACAGTGAGTGTGTATTAATGTGCAATCGCAGCATGGTCACCATCTCACTTCTCTGAGTAGTGTTTAGACCTTTACTGAGGGAATTTCGGCTGCTAATGTAATGTCAGTCTGACATTTCCTTGCAAAAGGAATAAATATTATTATCCTGAAGGGCATAGCAAAAGACACTGTCTGCAAGACACTTTGGCGTGTGATTTTGAAACAGGTGGTATCAATAAGAATCATCTTTCTCATCACGGTCATCAATTAAAAAAAAAAAAAAGAAACCGTGTAGCTGCAGGAGGCACAAAAAGTGCCTGAGATACATGAACCACCATGGTCATTGCGGTGAGCCATTTTCAAGCATCTGGACCAGCTCTGAGAGTACAAACTGGTCCCACTCAGTGCCCAGTGTTGATACTTTACATGTCAGCAGTTAATGAAAAGATGTCTTATTTAACAAAGAAAAAGGGAAATTCAATCCGCCTAACTTTCTACCAGTAAGGCCTATTTCGGTTAGCAAGTAGCTGGTTATTGATGGACATTGCTGCTGTCTCAGACAAGTACAAACCAGGCTGGTGTAGCCTAGCAACCCCATACAAAAATGATTCTCAAAAAGGGGATTCTCATTGCAACATTGCCATAGATGCACTATCAGTTGCAAGCTGAGTCGTATTTGTCATTTCACGGCGGCTCGATCCCCCTCTCCCACCTGAGCCAAATCCCTGTGTTTGGGCAGGTACTGTCACACATACACATCAAGAAATGCTCTTCCATCAGAGAACTAAATGCAAATAAAAAAACAGAAGTCTAGGGGCAAACTTTACCATAGGAGTAGATAGTGGAAACAGCCCTATTTGTATAGATCTATTGCAGTTGGATTCCCAGATGAACAGGAGGCAAAGAAAATTCACACAGCACCTTGCATACTGCTGACTGTAATGTATGTCCTTGTTGCCTGGATACCTCTAGTGAATTACCAAGCAAGGGTGCGAGTCTTTTTTCCTACTCAGTATTAAACAAAAAAATCCCAAGCTCCTACACCATAAGAGGCAGAAGACGCACATGGAGGCTTCCTGCGCCCATGCCAGCCGAATGCCAGAAAGAGACAGATCGAGCCTTGAGAATTTTAAATCTTGTGGGTTGCCGTGCCATGTTATGAACTAGATCTCATGCAATTCATCACCCAAGTTGCAGAAAAATAGTTCCAAGAACTCAAAATAATGAATTCTGTCATTTCCAATAGAAGTGTGAAGGGAGAATTATGAATGAACCTTTTAAAAACACCTATGTGGAGGGAGATTGCCCTTCTACAAAATGAAAGCAGCAGGCTTCTATTTAAATGGCCCAATCCTGAAAGTGAGACCTTTCATTTTCAATTAACTTAAATTGACAATTGAGAAAGGTTTGAAAATGTTGTTGGAGCCTTTCAGTTTGATAGATCTCAGCTCTGACATTACACATAGCATTCTGACCTGATTTTTAGGGTGTGCTGGTTTAAAATTGAAAATTTTAAATGAAGAATATTTGATTCAATCAAAGCTGTTGCAAGACATTCAAACATCTTAATCTGTTAGAAATGCATTTTCCGTATTTTCTCACCATGACGTTATATAATGCATCATTCATTAAGATACATTAAAACCTAAGAGCCATGCCTTCCCGCAACATTTTATTTTATGTTGCAGCAATACTGTCATTGAGAAATTAAATTCTACCACAGAACATATTACCATATACAACAGGTAACTATTTACCACAGAAATAAAACCTTTCTTTGTATTCTAAAGCAGGCTACATTAATGGTCTATATTACCAGAATAATGCAATTATCTAATATTACATACCTCATATCAACATGACACAACATAGGCAAATCAAACTAATTTTCAGGCTTAATATTCATTTTTAAACAAAGCAATGGAAGACTTCCGAGCAGCTGAGCCACCTCATTAAATAAAAATTGAAAATAAATAGATCAGAGAATATTTCAAAGCTCACAAGCAAGAGACAGAACTTTGAAATCATTGAGAAGTGAGGCAGAGAGATCCCTGCGTTGAAAGAGTTCGTTTATCAATAACTAAATGGAGTACATTGCCCCTGCTACTTGACAGATGTAAAAGCACAATCTGCTCAGCTCAGAACCCCATTATACTAATGATGCAGTCTTAAAACAGTTGTGAATTATTATGGTTTTGTTATAATAGACTCAATTCCCAAATAAGCAAAAACCAACATAGAGCTGACAGTTTTTTCCATCAAGTGGGTTACCACACTACTAGTTTTGAATTTCAATTCTCTTTCAATTAATGACCTGCTAAGAAGAATTAATATTGTTCAAAGTAATGTTTTGTTTCTTGTAGCCGGTGGAAATTGATGTACGTGATGCAGATTTGCAGGTAACGCTGATGACATGCTGGACCTCATTTTTCCAGCCCAGTCACAAAGAGCTTGAACAGACAACACGGACCAACCTCTTGTAATATTGAGTCCACATGCACATGATATAAATTCTCCCACAAAGTTTGAAACAGGAGCCATGTCAAGCACAAGGACTGAGTTCTGTTCTTGCACTACTGTAGTTTTTTGGTAAACTCAGCCGGATCAAATAGGATTTGATTCAGAGATTCAAATTTGGCCAAGCAATACTAGGCTGTATCTGGAGGAACGGAAGTAGCAAAGATATGTTTATACTAGAATGGTTTTGTTAGGGAGTTGGCCTGGAGATGATTTAATGATATGTGCAAATTAGCAGTAAAGATCACTTGGCCATCCAAGGAACGGGCTATCATAGCCAGGCCACAGGAATCCCATTTTCCTAGTTGTACCTCCTGTGTTCTTCCCTGGCGGGAGGTAGGATAGAGGGCAGTGGTAGCTCAGTGCCACCTGAAGCTTTCCCAATACACTGCCTAAGGGTACTTTATAATAGTCTTCTATGGCAATGCAAACTGGACCTCTGCATTGCTCTAGTTTTACACCACTGCTACCACGTACAAAATTTTGGAATAGAGATATTCCTCTAGTTACATAAGATAAGCTGCAGTGAAGTTATGCTTTGTGTTAAGAAAACACAAAGTTTGTGTTCTGGGAAATGAGCCCAAATGCATGAGCTGCTAAAATCAAAAGTAACACCATGAACAAGGTAACAGCATCCTGATCTTGTCCTACACTTGATTATTATTTTTTTTTAATATATGTATGAACTGAGCCTTAGGCAGCCTGGTACACTTCAGTAAGAGAGAAAGGGACAGGGAGCTGAGTATTGGGCAATGGAAATAGCACTTTTAAAATTCTTTTTTCCTCTCATGACTTCAGAGACTGAAGGATAATGAGAAGTGTGAACTGAGTTACCACTGGGCATTTTGTCCCTTTTTCCCTTATCATATGGCTATAAAAAGGAAAGAGGAAAAGAATAAAATGACCAAAGCAGTGTTGATAATATTTGCAAATCACCTGCATGTATATAAATGTTTCATATGACTCCTATATAAGTTGTAAGAACTTCTGTTCTTAAGGACTATGGGGGATTACGTAGCACTGTAGTTTTCTTCAGCACATCAGAGACTCTGGGACTTTGAAAGCTGTGTGGCATAGTAAGTCTTATTCACTAACTCAGTTTTAACGAACTCTGCATGTTACTTTAAACTACTCTACTGTCTTTGTAATACGGATGAGGAATCACAGTAAATCGAAGTATATGCAGCACTGTACAAGAAAAGGGCTACACAAAGGAAGGCCCCATGTAACACAGCCATAGTTTACTACGGAATAGTATTCACTGTTGCAAATGTGAAAAGTCGCTTTAAAATACCATTATCATTGCAACCTACTGTCTACTTCACAAAATGCTTGACTGTATCTCCCATTTCAGTGTACAGGAACAGACATCCGACTCACAGGTGTGACATCTGAAAGTTGGCTTTCATCAAAGGTACCCTGTAAACACTGCACCTGCAACACTGTAAAAGCACGGGAAACACTGCGGCATCCACCTGCAAAACTCATCCTTGGCTTGCTTTGCCCGTTTCATGTTTGGGTTCTTCTCTTTTATGATTATTTTTCCCCTAAGGTAAGTATTTTGGGATTGCCTACCAAGGCTTCCAGCACTGGCCAAGCGCTATTACCAGGAGCAGCCCCACAGTAACAACTCCATCTGCCGCGCAGGTGACCATGAGGGCGGGGGCGGAGAAATAAATGAGGGAGGCAAAACCAAAAAGCCTTTAGAAACTCTTCCAAAACCCGGTGCAAAGCCGTGACTTCGACTGCCTAAGGACTCACAAATGCCAGCACAGCCCCAGGCAGCGGCAGCAACGCGACCGGCCGCCGGGGCAGAGGCGGCCGGCGGGAGCGCAGCA
>NW_010972942.1:4491846-4492054 GCF_000737465.1 Haliaeetus leucocephalus
CGAGTGTATGGGGGGGGGATTAACTTTGCTCAACGGCGACAGGGCAGCAGCCTCAGCCCAAGCATCAGATCGATTTACTAAACAAACTGAAGCGTGGGTGGGGACGTTAAACAGTAACCAGCAGCCTCAATGAAAACCGAAAGCTGCTGCCGACAGCGACTGGCCCTGCGCGCAGCCCGCGCCCCGCCGGCGGGCGGGCCAGGAGCTC
>NW_010972942.1:4492064-4494541 GCF_000737465.1 Haliaeetus leucocephalus
GGTCCGTCGCTGCCTCGGCTGCACGCCGGCGGCCGCCCCACGCCGGGCTGCCGCTGCTCCTGTGCTACGGGCGGGGACCCCGGGACCCCCCCCCCCCCCCCCTTCCCCGGCCAGCCCTGCTCTGCCCCCCGGGGGGGCGAGCCCAGGCGTCCCTCAGGGCCCGAGCGAACGGCGAGCCCCGGCCGCGGGGCTTTCCCCGCTGCCCCCCGACCCGCAGTCCTCAGCAGTCCGCGGGGTTTGGTAGCCACGGATTTGCGGGCTCCCAAACTTCGAGGGTCTACCCCGGGTGTCGCTGCCTTTACTCCACTGAAGCTGTCACGGGGTGGGGGTGGGGGCGCAGCCCCCCTCTTTTCAGTGAGGCGCCTGGCTATCTAAAGAAACGGGACCAAATACGGGGATCCACCGGAAGATCTGGGTTCCCTGCACTTGGAGGCGCTTCGTCGGCCTCTTACCACCGGGGAGGTCGTGAGACAAGGAAGTTATTTATAAAACAGTAATTGTCATTGTCCTCCGACATTGAACATTCATAGACTCGAAACAATAATTAACGCCTTGCCTATGATACTACCAGCTCACCCTCACAGAGGCATCAGGAAGAAAGGAAATCATTCAGGGCAGCGAAGGTGGTGTCCTGTCACTCCAAATATCCTCCGGGGCGGGAGGGGAGCTCCTTGGCGGCGCGAGAGGAGGATATTTGGCAGAAGTTCCCATGTAAGAATGACGAAAAGTCCCCGTAGAAGGGGTCTGCCTCGCCGTGGGTGCGTGAACATGCCTGACTCCCATAACTGCCCACCCGTGTCAGTGATTTAACGACACTCCCGCAGGAGAGGGACTACGCGGGCTCTACACAGGAAGGAGACTGGAGAAAAAAATATGAAAAATGTTCTCTTCCTCCAGCCTCTGAAAGCGGCCGGTGATTGATTGGTTTCCCCAGTGAGGAGACCAGCGAGTTTCCTCTACTTTCTTACCGCCGGTACCTTGCTATGCTGTTGTATCTCGTTAAGATGGCCAATTCGTCATTTCCAGAGTTTGCCCGTGGAAACTCTGGATCCAATTTCTAGGGACTTTCGATTGTCCCTTGGAGGGAACAAAGGGAATTTTACTTGACAATTCCTCCCCATTACGAAACATTAATAACCACGGGAAATAATTGCCCAGATAGCCACAAGGAAGGTGTAAATACATCCAAAGTCCTCCGGTGTTATTTCAAAGGTGGTTTTTAAAAGGCCAATAAAAGTCGCCGAGGAAGACTTGTTCCTGAGGGGTTCTCGCCCATCTCCTGCCGCAGATAAAATACTGCAGGCAAGGGCAGCACTGACAATGAAATAAACGTTACTGCTGCTGGCTACAGCGCGCCTCGGAGCGATCCGCAGGCGCAAATAGCCGGGTTAAAAAGTGACTGTCACTTACACGGGGGTTGTTTTTTACCTCTCTTCTGAGGATCTCAGCCATATGCCGTGGGCTGACAACCAGTTTTCTTATATGAATAAAGAAGATTGGTCGGAGTTTCTCTGCTGTCCTGATTAGAATAAAGTTAGCATGCTACAGCCATGTGGTCATCTGTAGCAGCCGTACTTCTACCCTTGCATCTGGAGGCGGGCAGATTGGATGGAGGGAGGGCTCGGGACCTTTTGATTCCAGCCACTTCAGCGTATACAAACGTTATTATTATTCTTTCTGCTCCGTGCCAAAAGCAAATAACTTGCAGAATCGTAAATGGGATTTCTTTCCTGTGCGGGGAATATTTGCGCGTATTTCTCATCACATGAGGCCACGTTTGATTTAACCTTAATGTAACTAGTGGTTTTCATTTCGACTTCAGCGTTTCCTTAAATGTTTTTTATGAAGTGGTTGCCTCTTTTAGTTATCAACAACGTGTTTGAGGAAGAGTGGGGGGCAGCACAGAGTCCCTTGAGAGTCACCTCGCCGCCAGTGCTACCTCTGAGGCAGCACTTTCGCGTGTCACCTCCACGACGAAATCATGCCGCCGCCCCAAGAGCCGCAGTAGCTGGGAGTCGCCCCGGCGCCCGTGGCCGGGAGCCCCTCCCGCTGCCGGTGAGGGCTCCCGCCACCTCCGGTCCTGCCCCACCTCTGCTGCGGGGGGAGCACCGAGGCACTCGGGCAGCGGCGGGGACCCTCCGCCCGGGGTCCCCGGAAGCACCAGCTGGGCCATCGGGGGCAGGAGACGCCCCTTTCGCCGACCACGTCTCTCCCTAACGACCTCCCGGGAGGCAGGGCTGGGAGACGGTGCTGAGGTTAGGGAGGGGAGGAAATCCACGCCGCCTTTCGCAGCGCAGATAACGAATATTTCCAGGCGTTGACCTTAAGGAGGAAGTCCCAGACAGCACAGTTTCTGTGCCAATTTGGAGAAGCCCCTCTAAGCCCTTGGCTGCCTCTGGCTGGGGCCGCAGACACCTGCCCGGCGGCTCCCCGCCGGGCTGCGGCCGCCGGCTCGGCCCCCTCGTCCCCGCGGTGCG
>NW_010972942.1:4494756-4496304 GCF_000737465.1 Haliaeetus leucocephalus
GGCTCGGGGGCGGGCGGCCGCCCACCGCGGCAAGGCGCCCCGTCTCCGCTGGCTGTATTCCGGTCTCATTAACCTGCGGGTGAAGCGACTGTTTGCGTGGCCTCTCTCCCGCCCCTGGGCTGCTTTTTCCCTGTTACTGATCCATCCCTTGTAAATCATTTATGGGGAACCGGGCACTTCTCCTCGCAGGAGCTTCCCTTGAAAAACTTTCCCATCTTCAGGCGAGCGCCTTTTCTTTGTTAACACGAATAACTGATAAAGGACCCCAACGTGCCTTTAAACGCCATCTAAACGGCTGCCGGGAACTATAGCCACTTGGGGTCACGGGGTGCTCCTGGCTTTAAAAGCGCTATGCAGGAAAAGATCAGGACCAAACCGGTTTAAAGAAACAGCTAGTTTTATGTGGTTACCTGAAACCGTAAATGGGAAACGCGGTCTAATTTTACAGGTTCTGGTACCGAGCGTTCAAGCTGACTTCGGCAGAGCCCTTTCCCCCTCCCCCGGATCAGAGCGCACCTGGCATTCTGGTACTAACCAACGCTTCTGTGTTTTCTTGCCTCGAAAAACAGAGTGAGAGAGAAAGTGCATTGTTCAAAAGAAAAAGCGAAGCTGTAAACCTCTTAAAACTCTGAATCGTGAGATTACGCCGGCACCACGCGGCTATGAACCGATTTGAAGGGCTGCATTAGAGCCTCTTGTTTTCCTTAAAGGTTCCCTGGCTAAACTACTAATTGCCAGGGTTTCGTGAAAGATTTGCAGACTTTACAATCGTTTATGATCCGTGCAATAAAAACTCGGAGATATGGGCAGACTGGTTCAAGGTGTAATGCAAAGATGTATTAGGTGCCCTTGGCAACTATCTGTGGGTGCTGTTTGTATTCTCCGAACACGCCCTTCGCTGCAATGAACATTTCTGCAAACCGCGGGTTGGGTTGTTCATTTCCAGAGCTCTGAAGGTTCACACAAAAGAGCCATAGATTCCAGGCAGGGGAATCAAATGATTGGAAACTCATTCCAGTCCCCCGAAGAGTTCAAATGCAAGTGAGATAATTACCCTTGACGAAAAGTAAACTTCGAGGGAAAATACACGCCTTTCCCCCTCGTAAATTAAAAGCCCGCGAGAGAGCAGATTGGAGTATTCAGAGCTGCAGTGCTCTCCTGACCCCCATCAAGGCCGAGATGACGGTATTGTCCGCCACAGCAGAAGGCGGAGAGGAACCCCTCGAACCCGAAGAAAGGCACCTCAAAGGGTATTGACGGTCCTCCAATGATATCCTATTTAGGAGCCTCACAAGCGAGCACCCTAGGCATTTTAAAGATTATCCCCCTAAAGATCTTTGAAGATTATGCTAATGACTGCAGATTACATGAGTTTACTGCGAAAGCGGAGAAACAAAACCGGCCTCGTGGCGGTTGCCCATGGTAATTTTCTGCCTCTCTTTTAAGACGGTTTGCGCCGCCCTCCCCCCGGCCGTTCCCCTCATTAGCAGCGGAGTAAGGAGGGAGGCGAGGGGAGCTCCCGCCGCCCTTCTCTATCTCACCGGGCGG
>NW_010972942.1:4496550-4729382 GCF_000737465.1 Haliaeetus leucocephalus
GCTGCCTTTCGGGGGGAAAGGGAGCCAAATCCTGGCAGCGTGTCAACGTCCTACACGCGAGGCGTCCCCACGTGGCGCAGGGGAAAAGGAAACGATCGGCAGGCGAAGGGTTTCACACTGCTTGAATGCTTCCTTCACCCCCCCATCTTGACCCTTTCACCCCACAAGTACTCATCACGTAGACAGATTGCTAAATAGGGTGTGAGAGCCGGGGTCTCCATCCTGTTTGTTCCACCTGACCCATGTCGGTGATCCTGTCAATTCCTTCCCCGGAAAAAGCCCATCCTCTGATCATGCAAATAGATGGTGGGGTGGGCATCATCATCTGGGGCGTTGTCATTAACATAATGGTAGCGAATGTGTGGAAGTACAAATCATGTTCACCGTGTTTGTTTTTCTGATTAAAAATCCTGCCAGGCTAAAGCAGGAATATGGGCTGGGAAGCACAAATGCTGTTACTGATGTAATAAGAACAAATACAATGAAAACGATTCCCCAGATGAAGACAGTAACCACATATTTGGAGATGATGTTTTGATCTTGTTGCTTAATCCAGGCCATGTTCGTGGTATGTTTTATGCAAATCGTGACTAATTTCTTTTCCTCCCAAAATACAGGCAAGAGATGCATGCGTGAACAAAAGGTTGAAATGAAAAATATGTCATAGTTATTTTAAGTACTTCAACATACCATGTCTAAAAGCACTGGTCATAGCAGATCAGCTTTCTAAGGATTTGTTGCTTGGTCAATGCTTGTGAAGTGTATTGTTCTATCATTATTTGGTGCCTTTAATGTGATTTAGAATATACCTCATGCTTATCTATAAAAGTGATTGAAAGGGTTTACGTGCATGACAATCTCAGCATGGATACATATATGCTAGTCTACATGCTCTGTCCAATACGGGCTATTCTGAAATGATCCTTAGTCAAGTGGAGACTTCTCCCTCTATGTTTGAGTATGCAGTGGTCACTGCCTCCCAGGAGACACAGGTCTTGGGAGATAACCTTGGAAACTGTAGGATAGGTAAGCAGAGGACATTGCTGTTGAAAGAGATTTAAACGGTACCAATACAATAACACAGCAAAACTGAAACAGGCTAGAACAGAGATTAACAGGATGAACGTGCATTTGATACATAATTTGTACACAAAGTAAGTAGTTCTACCTCATTGATTCAGTTAGGGATGATTGAATTCAAAATGTAGGCAGGGCAAAAGAAAATGATCTTTTACTGATAAGTGAGTATAATTCACACTGCGTACACTGATAAACAGTGTGAATACATTGATATTGGCAGTGTAGACATGGCATATGAAAATTGTCTTTTGCTGAGAATTGGGAATAATTTAATCTCCATGACATCAACCATTGAAAACTTCTGCAATGTTTTCAGTTCAGCTCCGCAGGTAAAAAAGCACCCTAGAAATCTAATGAACCGTTTAAACAAATTCCATTTGTCTGGGTTAATAATGATGGTTGAAACTAAGTGGTCTGTCTGGGCTATTTTTACACTTACGTAGATGCAGAGAAGATGAGACAATTCAACGTTGCCTAAATCTTAAAGTTTACCAGCTATTTTTATAGCATTTCAGAATGCGTTGTGCTTGGCACTGGATTTAAAGAATTACAGAATAGCTTTGGAGCCCATTTGGGGTATTAAATTGTTTAAAAGACTGTTTTTTAACTTATTCCATTCTTAGATCACCACCTTTTCTTTTCAGTGGAGGTACAGACTCATGGCAATACTTGTGTTTTTATTCGCTTTTCTTAGGTCTCACATTGTCCTTAATCCATGCGTGCCACAGTGATTCGCCCATCACCAGCTGAAAAGGGCTTCTTTAGGGAAACACAAACCAACTCCTCCCGGCTGGTGTCAGTTGAACTGGTTGCACTTCAACTGCTTCAACACAGTCGGCTCCGAAACACATGGCTCAGGTCTTTAGTGCAGAAGAGGGCCTGAGTGTTGGCCACAGCGGCTGAGGCTGAAGGGGCTGAGGCAGGTGAGTGCTGAAGAGCCCTGCCAGTCCCACCCTTGCTCCAAGCACTTCTTCCTAGGTTGTCCACCCCCTGGCTGAGAGCTGCCAGTTCCTGAGATCTCCCACCAACCATGTCAAAATGATCCAGCTTAACTTAAAAATTTTGTCAACTTGTTTGCTTTTTAATCAGATGGTTCTAACAGTACTGGATGCGCATGCAGTTATGATGGGAGATCTGAAGGGGGAGATAATCTTCAAAACAGATCAAAAGAGGACTGGTGCCTTGCAGCAGAAGGTGAGTAGCTGTATTCTGGGTTAACTACAGTGTTGGAGATTTTGAAGGTGTAATTTTAATCATCTGTGAAGGGGAGAACCTCTGTCTATCTTCAAGTTCTGAAGCCACCAGATCCAGAAGGGGTAGGCCGTTTTATATGTACCTCAGCCTTGTATGTGCTCCTGTAATTACCAAAGTTATTAAGAACCCAGCTACAGCTGTGACTCTTGTATATTCCTCATATTCTGTACAGAGCACAGCAACATTCAGAACACATGATCAAATACTACTATGGTCATATTTATGTTAATAATATAAGCAAATTTTCATTTCTAAGGTAATAAAAAAATGGAGAAGAATGGCATTTTAATAAGTTTGTCTTAACACAGCTATTTAACATAGCTGTAGGTCTAAAAACTCCACATTTACATTTTCAGTATGAACCGTGTGATACAAGGCAGTCTCCCTTAAGTCTAACCTAAAGCCTAATTACAGTATGGGCAGTCTTATATTCTAGATGATGAACATAAAGTTGTAACTTATTTAAATATTTTACATAAACCCAAAAGTTTAATAAAAAAAGTGTAAAAGCAAACAACCCTTAAGATTGCTAAGAGATAACTTATTTACCTATTAAATCATTTGCAAAATTCAGTCACTAATGCCAGGAAATATGTCGAGGTCACTATAAAAACAACTGCACTCTGTAAGTCATATCAGACTATATAAATTAATACTTGCCAACTTCCAGTGTATTTTCTCATACTGATTTGTACAAACAACCTCTCTCTTTCAAGGAATGGGAGACATCGATGCATGTTTTTGCCAGCCTGACAGTTGGTGTTTTAGTGAAGTACTCAGATTGTTTTCTCCTAGAAAGTTTGTATGTGTAGTTTGATAGCATGCTAACATAAGTGAATTTGAGAGTGTCCACCTTTCCCTGAGAAAAAGAAACAAAAAGACTATTTAAGTTGGGATGGTGTGTTGGTTAGAAGAAATCGAATGCATCAAACTCATTACAGAACAGCTGTTTTAAGAACTATTGGTTTGCTTCTGTAGTACAAAAGATGTAAACCAAAAGAGGCATGCTGGGAAAGAATACACTGCAAGGAAATTCTCTCCCCAGTGTGGAATACATTGGATCCTCCGACAAAGAGGTCCTTGGGGAACAGCTGCTTCTCTATTGTCTATGCTACCATCATCACAGAACAGCTGTCTTTGAGGGATGACCTACATATATAGTTATACATTTGTATAGATATACTACTTCCTCTTCTTTCTCAGTAGACTTACTGTGTGATATTTTGCCAAGTGTTTAGGCTCTCTATGTTCCAGTTTGATTCATGTATCTGGTACAATGGGATGTTCCTCATGTTGGGACAAATAGAAGTTCTGGGGAGAAGGCCAGACTCACATAATAAAGGAAAGAGGCCCCAGACTCCCTAAAGATGAATCTGCATGATCCACAGGTCTAGCACAGGAATTCAGGTAAGTATACAGAACATGTATGTAAGTACACCTAAGATATATTTTTCAAGTGTTTTATATGAACCATGTGCACTGGAACTACTTTTCCAGGACCTGTGTTGCATCTAAACTATCGGTGTGACCGGATTCATCTTCTGTTATTGTGTTTGAGCCTCAGGCCTGGAGATTTGTACTATGAAGTGAGTTTCAGACTTGCTTCTCTACTGCAGCATCGCTTCCTGATACCCTTCATCATACAGTGTTGTATGAAACAGGGAAGGAGATTCAGAAACATGAATCTTAAATGAGCCCTATGACTGAAGAAAATTTAAGATGAAGCTTCTTGAGAAATCTTGCTTTTAAAAAGTCTCTTATCCTGACTTGTGAATGAACAAAAGTGACCAAACCAAGTTACCAGACTGAATAGGCTGGCAAAAGAAACTATTTCAAGGGAAGAATTGCTATTTACATGCTTTAGAGTTACTGTCAGAGTTCAAACAGGTAAATTTACACCAGTTCAGTAATATTCATGTTTCGTCTGATTTTTTGACGCTTGAATATATGTAGAGTAAAATGTATAGCTGAAGTACATTTATGCAGCCTTCTTGCAGGCCTTAATTACAACAGTTGTGGTAGTCAGAGAGGCAGAACATTTCTATATGCATATAGCTATTGGAAGAGTAAACTTTTTCAGTAGATGAATCCCCTTTCCCTGCTTTCATTCAAAATCCTTAATCATAGTTTTAATGTTTCACAGAAGGAAACTTAGAGAAGAAATTATGCCTTTTCTTAATTTCATTCCTTTGCATGTAACAATTTTAACAATTTGAATTCTGACTCTCTACAGTAGTTTCTGTGGCTTATATTTTGTGATACTGTGTAAAATGTAAACTCAATTTTATTTCTTGTAAATGTCAGGAGAGTATAAATCAATAGTAGAGTGGTAACTGTGCAATTAACTCATGTCACCCCTGTACCTTCACATTAGCATCACTGAGAATGGTATTACCCTTTCAGTGACCTCGGTAAAAGCAATAACATCCTTTTCTGCTAAAGTTAATTTTTTTAAGTGAACTTAATGCTCCTGAAAGGTGATAGATTGACAATCCTGTAAAGTGAAGTTCCTTATTTGGTCATTGACTATGTACTGTATGGGTAGTACGTAATTCTACAAATTATCTAGTGATCCAACCCTGTCCCAGAAGGATAAGAACGGAGTCTTGTACTTCTTTCACCCATTTTATTGAGGCATCACAACTTGGATGTCAGTTGTCAGGGTAGTTTCTGATGCAGTTGCTGTCAATTAGCAAGCAGAGTTGGAATTCCAGTTCATTTTCAGCAAGCAACCACACGTTGCTGTGATCAGTATTGACAGAAGGTAGATGGCCACCACAGACCTCCAAGTGAAGGCCATGTATCCTGTTACCAATCCCCTAAGCTGTTTCATTTGCAAAATGGCATCAAATAGCAGTTCAAAAGCCATCAGGAAATCCTTGAAACAACTAAGAAAGTTAAATGCAATGTAATAAGCTTCTGTCAAACTGTTAGTAAGATTTTGAAAGCTTTATGCTTATTGGGGAAAATGGAGAAAATTCAGTAAATGAGCAAGTGGAAGATAATTTCATTACTCTTTCAGGTATATTTTAATGTATGAATTTTACACCATAGTGTAGTACTAATCAAGTCTGTATATATTTACCAGAAGTCTGAAAGGTAATGGCGCTCTGGGCCTTGAGACTGCAAAGACTTTTGTTCAGTTATCCTCTCTGCCACAAATCTCAACTGAAGTGAGGGATGTCTCCGTGCCTCTCTCTTGTCTATAAGGAAAATATGCAAATACTTCCCTATCTCAGAGTGGTATAGGGTACAGACAAATACAGAGAGATTGCGAACTGTTCTGATACAGTGGCAATAAGGGAATCAGATAAGAAACTGAGGTAAGACTGTGACAGGATTCACTGTTTAATTGTTGAAGTGTCTTTCTTTCCTTAGATGTGGCTGCAGGGCAATGTTTGAAGAGCAATTACTTAAAATGGCACCTGATCTCTTCACAGGTGTACTTCTGTATTTCTATGGGAACATGGAGTTATTCTCGTCAAAGTCCAGAGGAGGAGAATAGAAGAACCAGAGCTGCATCTACAAGAGTGATCTGGTGTGTCGGAGAGGTTCTTGTTTGGGTGAGAACTTGCCTTCTCTCTGTGCTTGGGTTAACGTGTACACACTGTAGTGCAGCAAGGATGACTTCAAAGTAGTTTCCTTCTCAGTGAAGGTGTCCTGCCAGGCCACTGTCCCCTGTGCCTCACTTGCAGCATGGACGTGAGGATCCCCAGGAGTTTGCATGTGATACATGCAGGGAATTTTGTCAGCAGCATTGAGGTGATTTGCGGTGTTGGTACAAAGATCTGCATTTCACTGCCTTTAAGTGTAGATGTATGGACACATGGAGGACTGGCAACTGGCATGTTTTTGACTGCCAGTACACACACAATGTGGCCACACAGTCCTAAAACCATACCAGACTGCACCAAACCCCCCTTTTGTCCTCCATTAGTCAGTGATGTAGTTGCAACCAGCAAAGGGTTGCAACCTTTGCAACCTCTGCAACCTCTGCTTTCTGCCCCAAGTGAAGAATTTTGCCATAAACATTGTCCTCTACTTTCAGGGAAGGTGAGGATTTTGTCTCGCATTGCAGTCTTTTCTGAAGAAAAAAAAAAAAAAGGTACAACCAATGCAATTTTTAGCAGGAGGAAGTTTAGGCTCTTGGCCTATAACTATACTAAAGGTTCTGGGTAACACAGGAGCCAACAATCCTACCTCTTTTCCTGTGGCTTTATGGGAAGGAAACCTGAGAGGTGAGGCTGCAAATGAGCTATGGTTCTATCTATTCTTTCTGCACTGTCCCTTATCTAGACAGTGAAGTGACAAGAGGTAGAGGGTATATTGGACGTACTGCATATAGTCAGAAATATTTACAGTATTCTCATCATATTCAAGTCCTACTATTTTCTTTACAGTGAACTGTTCTTTGCAGCTCTCTTAGAATTGAATCTGGTGTTTTGAAATGTGACAGGAGTAAATATTTGGATGATAGGATGATGAGATTTTTTTAAATGTTGCAGGGACTTAGACATATCTTTCACTAAATGTATTGGGGGATGTGTTTCCAACTCCTGAGATAGTTTTTAAAAATCCAGTTACCTAGATTCCAGAATGCTGTTGTGCCAGGTTACACCAATGTTTTTCCTGTGGAATGCCTGTCTGGGCTTCCTTCAGGACATTTGCATATGTGGCATCTCTTCTTACATTTAAATCCAACCACTCCTCAGTGTGCTGTCTCATTAATTGTACACTGGAAAAAAGAGAAGGGGAACACTGTGACCTGTGTATGTGCAGTACTTAGTGAGAACCTAGGGAATTATTTAATGAATTAAATCACCTCAGATATTTCTTCTACATTCTTGAATAGCCCACCAGATCCCATATGCCTGTAGAAATTGCTATACGGCTCAGGTGGTCCCTCATTAGCTATAATGTCATTTAATTTCTTCCATTTTTATGCTGGAAGTACCTTCAAATAGAGCTTGATGGCATAATTCTCGGTGGCCATAATTAACAAATGAGGCAGAGGTAGGACAAGAACCCACATTTATGAGTGCAGAAGGGATCCATGCTGGTGGCAGACATTGCGGTGTTTACCCAGTGGCAGCAAGGTAGCGAACTCAGCTGTCATTTGCAGTACCCCCTGCAGGGACAAAGGTAGTGCTAATTAAAACTCACTATGCACAAAAGGGCCATTCCTAATGAACATGTACTGATGAGACGTTTAGCTGTGTCTCTTGCATCTTCAGATGCATTAAAAGTAGCTTTCATGCAAGATGTCTCTTCCCAGGAAGGGTTGTCAATTTTCCTGAAGAATTTCAGTCAGTTGCTTTCTATGCGGAACCACGCAGTGCCAGGCAGAGCATGCTGAAGTAATAGTGTCTATTAAAAACATCGTTATTTCGCAAAAAAGATTCAGCCTAATTTTCTGAGTGATGTTGTCAGGAAGTACTCTGGAGGCAGGAGAAGAACTCCTGCCTTCTTTCCACCTGGTTGTGGGGCTGGGAAGAGATGACCTCTGGAGGTCTCTTCCAACTTCATGTACTCTCTGAGTTGGTATTTCTGCATTTCTCTGAAGGACAACTAATGTGATAAATCTATATGAGCACCAATGAGTTCATTTCATAAGAAATGTAATGCTGCCAAAGTCAATGATAAAATTCCTCTTGCCTTCAAAGGAAACAAAATGACTTTTGTTTGTGACAAAATGTGAATTTCTTGGACTGAATACGTTAGAGAATGTACAGGCAAACATTCCCATACAATTGTAGCAATTGTTTACCATAACTCCACCCTGACACGTACTGACAGCCATAAGCATGCTTTGACTTACGGATCTTCTGTAAATACTTGCTCTGGTTCAGCACCAGGTCATATTGCAGCCGAAGAATCCTATTACATCTGTCTTTATCTTTTATCTTTTTTGCTATGGGTTTGAACCCGTACTCAGAGCAAGACCAGACCTGAGACTTGCAGTACAGTCTCAGACCCCACATGCCAGGGTGCGCCTGGTGTGTTTGCGCGGCCGGGAGCTGCCAGGCTGCTCAGCATAACCCAGAGCAGCCTGGATGTAGTCATGGGCTTCAGAGAGCCTGTGCACATGAGAAGGCAAGAAATCTTTATTTGGCTTTGAATGGTAATACGAGGTATCAGCGTATCAGCTGGTATTATTTACATAACCAAATGGAGTTAGGCACTTAGCTGCTACCAAAATTTTAATGTATTCACTCAGGGCCTGAGAGAGCCTTTGAAAATTCTAGCTGCGTGCCCCAGTATCTCTGCTCCATACTGATGAGGGTGCTGCAGAAGTCTAGACACAAGGAGACAATTAACAGGAATAACTGAAGTTGCGGAGTGAGCCTGTTTACTATGGTTTTCAATGTTACAGCCAGGATTTCAGGTTTCAGCTTTGCAGAAATGGCGCGCACCCTGAAAACCTTTTCACTGTTAAAGGAGAGCTGCGAAGTCATCATCAAATCGGGAGTAATGTTTTGAAGTTGATCACTTGCATTTCTCACAGTAAACACTAGATGGCCATGTGGCCTTTTTCTTCTTGCCATGTTAATTACAAAAAAGCCCCTGTGGTGTTCTTGATAACTATAAATCATATCACATTAGGAAATTTCTCTAGAAAATTTAGCCCATGTTAGACTGATTGCATCAGGGTCAGAATTACACAATTGTATATAGTACCTGATAACTACACACTGTGTTCTATATGAGATGTAGTAAAAATTTTTTAAAAATATCTTTTTATGAAGAAAAGAAAAATCTCTGAGAACAGTTCCAAAGTAATCTTTCAAGGTACATTCTGATGTTGGAACATAGCTTATTTTTATGAAGGAAGATTGCTTCATGGTATGGCTGAACGTTCACATATCTCTATATTGCTAATCCCTAAATTAAGAGAGATTTCACAGCTATCAGTCTATGAGAAGATCTGAATACTATGGAAAATTTGCATTCCCAAAGCATAGGCATCTTTGAGAACAAAAGTTACATTAAACAAGAGAGTTCAGCATCCTCACACATGTTGCTCTAGGATGAGGTTTGCTTTATCCTTTTTGTAATGCATACCTTTATTTCTGCAACTGTAACTTCTTTTTATTTGTAAAACTTGAATCATTAAAAAGGATTTGATGGGAATTATTATCCTCCTCACATTTCTGTAGAAGTATTAAAGTATTCTTTCCTTGAAAAGGCAATATTGTTCCAAAATTCCCAGTAACGAAATAGAACACTAGTTCTTCTGTTTTTAACTTTTTAACAGGTCCTTTGACTTCCACAGATTGAATACAGTTCTTAGAGATTCTTTTTTTCATCCCAGGCTTTCATTATCTCTGATAGAAATGAGAGAAATTTTCTGTCATCTGTTTTTGGTTCATTTTAGAGTAAGAGGGAACCTTTATGAAAACGGTAGATCCATTCCCCACAGAACTCCTAGCTCTTAAATGCGGAAATGATAAAAAAAGCGCCTTATATACAAATTGGGAATACCCAAAAAGTTATAAAAATAAGAGTTATCTATGGAATTATGTATCGACATTCTCTTCCTCTCTTACAATAGGCATTCAAAGAAGCAACAACACACTATTTATTTACAGAAAACCTACAGTAGACTCTGGGACAGCCTGATGAATTTCTTTGACGTTCCCTACATCACTGCACATTCCAGAGTTGTTTAATAATGTGAATTATTAAGTTCTCTGAAATTCTCTTCAAAAAGTTCTCCCTGCTTATGCAGAAGATGTGTACACCTTCCATGACTTCTTTGGCTGCAAATTAGTTTAGATAGACCTTTATTGCTGAAGTAAGGTAAATCCTGGCATTAGAATGTGGGATTAAAAATTCATTTCTTACTTAGGATACTACTGGATACCTATATGAAATGCCATTAAGATGTGAGATCTTTATGTTCTGCCCAAAGATTTGAGACGCATATTTAAAGCAGTTTTCTGGATTTTAGGCAGATGGCTTGTTCTTCGTTTATGTTAGCCTCGAGTGGCAGATCTTTATTGACCATAAATTTCTGGCACTCTTATAGTGCAGCTGCTTCACGTTTAATATTTGGATGGCAGAATGCTCAATAGTATTGAAAGCCAAGGAATTGGATTTGAGTTTAATGCACTGCTTATTACTCTCAAAGAGCTATTTATTTCAGGGGGGATGAACTATGTATGAAGGCTGTTATATCAAACAGATGAGCAGTTCTCTGCTGTAGATAGGACAAATCCTTGTTTTAAAATCTTCAGGGCACATACAATGCTACCCAAGGTAGTTCCCATTACCTTCTAATGGGTAGGTCTGGGCTCTTGGATTTTGCTTGTTCTCAAAATGCGTTTGGCAGCTGTGAGTGGCTTTCAGTCAGATTCCAACACACTTCAGCAGGCAACCCTAACCTGGTCCTTGTTCAGTGCTGACCCTGCTTAGAGCAGAATGCTGGCCTAGATGGCCTCCTAAAGCCCCTTCCAACCTGAATTATTCTCTGATCCAGGAATTTAATTTGTGTTCCTGAAAAACATTATAAGACTTTTTATGACTTCCTACCAGTTCCTACCTTTTTTAACTGTCTATGATTTTCTGCCTGTTCTGGGAGAAAGCAGAAGTTACGGTGGTTTTAGTTTCCCAACTATGAAGTTGGTCTCTAAGCCTACATTTATGTTATGGAATAAAACAGGGCTGGAGCATGGAGCTGAGTACTGGATCACAACTGTCCTTGCTATTTAATTTTTAGTAAACTCATTGGCACAGCTTAGCCCCTCCCAACTAGAGTTTTGCCTACCAGCTAACAGACATGCCTGGATATTCTTGCACAGGTGGCTATTCCCAATAGGCCATTCCCAAAAGGTAGAGTAGATGTAGCCATCCTGTCCCTGGAGGGGAAGAGGATTTTCTGTGGAGATGTGAGCTGGTCAATGTGACTTCTCTTCAGGGCTGAGCTTCCCCTGGTCTAATTTGTCTATTAGGATAGATACATTCTCATGCTCCGAGGATCATAGTGAAATGTCTGCTGACCTCAGAGCAGGCACTAGACTCTATTGCAAATGCAAAGCCATTTGCACACATAAACTTGTAGGAGATTGTAGGTACAGTGTCGCTGACTGAGAAGTAGTGGGTCTTGGGGGAGCCCTTCATTCAGAAATTTGTTTAAGCATGCAGGTTTTCTACTGCTGGGCACTTTGTTCAACAGTGTAAGAGCTGTGTGGAAGTTACGGATGTTTGATAACATAGAAATAAGCTTAACTGACAAACATTTCTCCCTGCAAAAGTTGCACATAAATGCAACTGTTGCTTAAATTTCTTTCAGTAGCTAACCTCAGTAAAGGCAGACTATGCTAGAACCTTACCAGAGCTATTGTTACTAAATCTAATCTCTGCTTGCTCTATTAGGACAGCTGTTTCCAAGACTGGTTTATGTTGCTTGAGGAGGAATTCCTCTAACAAGCTGTGACAAGCACTATACAGTCAAATATATTGACTGCTAGATGGTAGAATTGACTGCTTGCTTGCTTACAAGATCATAACTTTTCCAACTTTATATTCTTTGGGTAGCTTGCCAGAGGGATGAATATTTGTAAAGAGATTTGCCAGATCCTTCCTTTTGGTCCAAAGTTCTTAAGGACCTTTGGAAAGGCATCAGCATGTCCAGCAGCCTTCTGTAGGGTAATATCAGCAAGTTCTTGTTTTATCTCCTATACTGGAAAGGGTACTGAAAACATAAAGGATGTCTGACAGTTTGACATGTTTTAATAAGTTGTTTATAGACTTGACTTTGACAGGAATTATTTACTGGAACCTTCATGTTCCTGATATTTATAGGATTTGGATTTACTTGCAGCAGCTTGTGAGTTTCTTGATTTGCAGAATCAATAGGTGGAAGGTTATGCTGACTTTGCAGAGTTGGTGACCTTTGCATGTCTACCAGCAAGTTTTGTTATGGTCAGGTTCCTATTTGGCTCAGACTCCTCTTTTTGGTGATCCACAGGAAGGAAATGAAGCCTAACACAAGTCTTTAGAAGAAACAGGAGTCAAAATATGTTTTTTGGTGATATCCTGAAAATGTTCTCAATTTGCATTTTCTACTTACCTAGTAATCAGAATGGGTAAACTGACAGAAATGCCAGCTTTTGGCACTGACTTTGTGGTAAATTGTTGAATAGAGGCTCTTCTAAGAACAGTCAGGCTGGGTGTAGAACAAAAGATTTCCTAGTCACATGGGCTAGAAGTTGGACCAGGGGAAAGTAGAAAACAGATCATGCATAGAGCAACACACAACATAAAGCAAAATTATAGCATGCTTTTCAGGTGCTAATCTAAAATATTCCTTGGCTGGCATCAAAATAACCAGGTATTGTTTTCCTGGAGATGCCTGTAAACATACATTTTCTTCAGTATGGGTGATATTCCCATGTTTTGTGTACAACAGTGGCTTTTCAAATCACTGACATAGTAGTAGGGTGGTTTAATAAACTCACAGTGCTGTAGTCATTGATTCCACATGGAATGTCTTGCAGGTGCTCCCCGCTTGGAGGTCACAGGTTATAAGCACAATCATATTTAATTCCATAAAACAGATTACTTGGGAAGATTTCCTGAGCTTGCAATTTGCTTGTTTCACTGCTCTGTAGTGCAGGTGGCACTTGGTGGTAGTAGAATGTATATGCTCATCCTGAAGGGACAGTCTTCTACCCCAGTTGAGTTCTCTGAAACACCAGGAAATCAATGTTTTTGTGATCACTGACACTTCACATTTGCTTTTTTTTTTTTGCACTTTTTTTAGTATCTCACCATATGGTCCATATTCCACTTCAGGATGCATTGTGACAGATTTATTATCCTGTCCTAGCTGAGAGACTCTGAGAATGTTCCACAATTATCAATTATCTATGTTATAACTACATAGCTCAAAATCACTGGGCACACAAAACATCTTACGGATATCCGGATATGCGGATATAACGGATAATAAACATTATACCACTTCAGTAGTGATGATGCCAGCTGAAAATTCAAAGCTAATTGGTTAAAAACTGAGATATAACTGAACAAACATAATCTTCCATATAAAAAATAGAAAGGTGAAAATTCCACACTGCTGTGTGAAGGCAGGGAAATAAATCTCTTGCTTCAGAAATCAGTCCCAGTTTGTTTTATATTATTCTAGTGCAAGCTGATATAGTACAACATCTACTTTCCCCCTGCCTTTTGTGTTTGTATGTGGGATTTCACTTCTGCTGTGCAAAAAATTATTTTCAGTGGTTAATGATCCTGAGGAAATCAAGTTTTACTTAAATAAGAAAAATCATCTACCTCAGTGTTGCCTGAACTGATGGTGACAGGTTTGAATGAAGCAGTATGGCAAACCCATATTCATGTGATTATACAACCTGAGAGGATCCAGCCATAACTATCATATTACTAAAGAGGTTGGGAAACTTCTTTTTGCTTAACGTGTGTCCAAACTTATATAAATTAATGTAATTCTTGATATTCTGAAATGTTTGAGGTATGATTTGACTTAGCTTTCCCAGTTAAATATTCACTCTTTATCAGATTAACTCTCAAACTAGTTCTGAGATCTTACTATGCTGTCTGCTTTGCTTTATTGATTACTATTTAAAAATAAAATCTCAAAAGTAAATAAGATTTTCCTGCTGCACTGTCCAAGAGTTATCTAGGATATGCGGCATGGTACGCACTGTTGTCCCAGAGAAGTACCCTGTGGGCAGAGTTGGCAGGCTACTACATGTTTTTAATTGCATGTTACCAACTAATTACTGCAAACATTGAATGACAATATGTTGTCATCTTTTATACATTGAAAGATGATAATATACCATAAACAATAAAAAATATTTTTTTCTTCTATGTACTGAGTCATATTTTACCATATTAATATGGAAAATCTCTTCATCCAGATTATATTTCCCTGTTCAATGTTTAACATTAAAATCAGTCAATTTTATGGTCTATTGCTGTTTGTAGTATTCATCTTAAAAAATATAGAAGTTTACCTCATCATTTTTTTAGGGGTCATGATGTTTGCCAGTTATAGGCATTTAAAAGCTAGAAACTCCAGCTTTTCCCAAGGAAAAAAATAGCAACTTTTCTAGCAATGTCTGTGGTAAACTAAGGTCCAACAGACTGTAATCATATATCAATGTAACTAGCCATTTCTAGTAGGAAGTATATAGATACAAAATAAGGAACAAAGTAGCACTGAAAAGGAATATTGGTATGGAATTTACCAGTTATTCAAACATTTGCAATAAAATTTCCATCTCCCTCCTGTCAGACTAAAATAACTCTGGGTTTTGGAGCATGATTTTTAAACTAAATAATTTCCTTGATCCACTTCACAGAGCAGCCTCGTGAACAATTCTGTGGTCATTAACTGATACGACACACTGAGATATAGGGTAGGAAAGAGCAGTGAAAGGGAATGGAGGTGAGAACTTTTAAAGTATCCGTCTCCTGTAATAACACATACTGGAGTGCTTGAACATACTTTGTTCAAGGGCCTTATAAAATATGCATGGTATTGTAGGTCAAGCTGCTTGTGGAGGAAATCATACTCTTTAAGTAAAAGGGCTTGTACTAAGAAGCATGAGCACTGCTATCCTGAGTCATGGGTACATAGACCATGATGCTGTATCCTCTCTTAACAGTCAGAGAACACTGATGCAGACCTTCTTCCACTGCTTACAAGGACTCTGGTATGTCAAAGCAGCTCTTTTATGTTCACACAGGAGGTGTCTGTCTCAGACAATGCTGACCTGCCATTTTCCTACCAGGATCTCCTTAGAACATGCTAGCTGTTTTAAGTGACAATTTCCACTGTACTTATTGAGAAGATTTGGACACAAAATCCCTTTACAGTCCCTAAGACATTTGATAGATAGCATGGGGGGGGGTTGTATTATGGAAGGTGCTATGATCAAGACTGAGAAACTCATGGACTACTGACAGATGGACTGAAAAGACCCTGTGTCATACACCTGTTTTGTCTGCTCTATCCCACCATGATGTTTTCTAGGAAATAAGTTTTTCATAACACTTCCTTCTTGAAAGACCCTCCCCTAGACTTTTCTGCTATGACGTTCAGCAGTGAAAGGAAACGGCTTTCATCATTTATACTGAATTTATATTTCCAAATTATTATTTATGCCAAATTAAAGACTATTTCTACCAGAATAAACTCTACCTACACTTTTTTCTATACCTTCAGATTCAGGCATTCTTCATTTGGGATCTCCAGAGTTGCAGAATTTCCTCATTAATCATCCACAGTCTGAGACATCCATGACTGAGCCACAATGAAACCATCCTTCAGAGTAGGAAGAGCACTGGAGGAAAAGGACTGACTGCAGCAGCAGCATGCTGTATCTCTTGCCCTACTAGTTTTGCTGTTTCCTTCTTAATTATTTATTTTTTCCATCCTTTACCTCTTGGAAACCATCTACAATTGAAAACACCCCTGAGCCTGCTCATTCTGAAGTATGCTCAACAAGCAATATGCTATCTCTGAGTATTTGAACTGTGTGTTGGTTTTAAATCTTGTGTGTTTCCTGCCTTTATTACATTAATTCGTATAGATTATGAGTGTGGATCAAATTCCTGAGAGTGCCAAACATAGGATCCTAGAAAGTTCAGGCTGGAAGGAACCTCAGGAGGTCTCTAGTCCAGTCTAGCTCAAAGCAGGGTCAGCTGTAAGATCAGATCAGGGCTTTAACCATCTTGGTCTCGAAAACCCCCAGAGATGGAGACTGCACAACCTTGCTGGGCAACCTGCAAGTCATAGCTTGACTGTCCACACAGTGAAATTTATACCCAGTCCGTAGCTTTCCTGTTTCAGCTTGTGCCTGTTACCTCTCATGCTCCAGTCACACACTGCTGCAAAGGGCCTTGCTCCATCTTCCTCTTGATCTCCTTGTCCATGTTGGAAGGATGCTATTAGGTCCACCTGAAGGGAAGAATCTCTTCTACTAGGGCATGCTTCCCATCCCATAACCATGCTCTATGCTGTTGTTGTCAAAGCAAATTACATGGCAAAAAACCCTCTGTCATGGGGCAAATGAAACATTTGCTGTTGGCCAGGACTGAAGAACTGAGTAAGAGGAATATGCCGGTGTGTCAGCTCACCAGAAGGGAAAGGGCTAAACACCTGTGGATTTGAGGCAGATGGAGACTGGGAGTCCTGTTGTGGACAAGGAAAAGACTTTTACAGAAAGGCATGGCTCTTTTGAGCATTTCTGAAAATGTCATAATCCTCATAAGAAAGGGAGTGGGAAAGATCTTACATTGCAGGGGATGATCTCTGCATTTTTTATCGTAACATTTGCTTTGCTGTCTCTCATATCATTAACCGTCACACTTTGCAGGAATGGATCCACGATGAGTAGCAGCACATGACTGCATTTCTGTTGCCTTGGGTCCTCATATGCTCTTAGCTGCCTTTGTAGGCCAGTGGGCACTGTTTGAGCCTTTGATATTGCCATACAGTATCTTGATTTTGTATTTATGTCCTCAGCTGACCTGTTTTTCCATTTATTGCCTCTTCAGTCTTTCTAAAATGGTCCCTCACTTACCCTGTCTGAGTTCCTGGCAGTCAGTATTTTAAAGACGTTTTGTGTCAGAGGGTGGGCATAGACCATCACACAATAGTTTCCAATGGACCTATGGTTCATGAAAGTGGTCTGGTCCTTTCTCGAAGCCGTTTATAATTTTGGCCTCCACAACATCCTGTGGTATTGACTTCCATGGTTTAATTCTGTCCTTTATGCAAGAATTTCCTTTTGTTTGTAAAATAATTTCTTTGCATGCTGCTTCCTCTTTGCCTGTAAAAGTTTTAGTCATCATTCATTTTTATGGATCTCTATCACAGCCTTCCTCAACTGTCTTCTCCCAGCTGAAGAGTTCTAGTTTACATAATTTCTGTTCAGCTGGTCGACAGTACTGATTATCTTTTCTTTCTAGTTTTTCTAGTTCTGCTGGAACCTGTTCACAGTGGACATACTATTCAAGATGTTAGTCCAATGCAGATGAAAACAGAGGTGTAAGAATATTCTTTGTTATATTACTGTTTTTAAGGGTTGATGAAGAGCTCAATTACACATCTTTCATGATGACAGAGAGCCTTAAAACTCTCATCAGCTGAAGAACGCTTAGATATATTTTTCCCTTCCAGTAGTGTTTCAGGTTTATTCCTTTGCAAACAGCTTTGATTAATTCTATTATTTCTGATCAAATGGATGTTTTTATGCTTCTTCCAAAACTTGCTTTCAGTTTGATAAGCCAAACTGCTAAGGCATGATGGATGATTCCATGGGAATTGATCAATCTATCCTATGATTTTAAAACCCTCCTTGAAATTTATTTCTATTTCAGTTATTCTAGAAAATTGGTATGGCAGGTTTTTCATAGGATTTTGTCTTTTAATTTCTTCCATGCTACCTAAAATGAATTTCAAGCAACTTCAGTGGTTTTTTCATACTGTAAAACAAATCAGCTTTTTGGTAGTTTTACAGTATTTCATTCCAGAAATGCCCAGAGCTACAGATATCTCTTAGGAAGCTGGTAAAGCTAAAGCTAAGATAAAGGTTCTTTAGCCTCAGTATGAAGACCCTCTAACTCTTACCCATACTGCTTCCAGGCAAACAAATCTTCCCTAGCAGCCTAGCCTGCAGTGATCTATGGTGGTGTTTAGATAGATGCACCACTCAAGCGTTGAAGCATTACAATTGAACCTCCCCTACATGGTTTGCAAAATGTTACATGCTCATGGGGATGTTTAAAGCAGAACTTATATTATCCTCGCTATCTAAAAATAAACACAGTCTGGACAGCCACCATCGCATCTAATCCCACTCTGAGAAAGGAAACTCTCAAACTGCAGAGGACTCTGGGGCAGGTAATGAGCCCCTCGACCTTCTCACAAAGATACTAATCCATAAAGACAGACAATTTTGACCTTGCACTCATTCAAAACTGCTGCAGATGCTCTGTGGCTGTTTTAATTAATTATTTACTGGGTCTTGCCACGTGAAATGACAAGCAGAATGTAATTTGTTGTGTCTAAAAAACTGAAGATAGTTTCATTTCTTCTTTTTTAGAAAGAGTAAATCTAGTTTAATTTAGTTTTTTTTCCAAAATGTCAACTATTCAATTTGATCATGTATTATTTTGGGGATGTTTGGGTACAGTTTTTGCAGTCAGTCAGCTAGATCTGAATTCATTTTACCTGAAGACTTGCAATCATTCAGCACAATATCCAGTTGGGAGCAGCAAGAATTATGAAAAATATCCAGTAAAACAAAAGGTCCCATTCCTTCAAGGACAGAGCAAAAAAGACACTTAAGCTGGCATATGACCCACTTGCACTTAACTAATAAAATTAAATGCAAAACCACTGCATTTAAACCACTGGAGTTAAAAATAAGGATATGCATATATAGGAAAAGGAAACGAATGAAATGCATTTTTAAAATTTCTAGCACTGCAAGGGTAAACAAACTAAAAAACATCAGGAGCTAAGCTCCACACGTTTTAAACAAGTCCTCGAGACGTTAAGAAAGCATACTCAGTGTTACAGTTTCTGGTTCATTTTTTCATAGTGTAACTGACCTATAGGGAATTCCCAGGGGATGAAATAGATTCTGCTGCACTTGTTGTTTCTTTTATAATCAGGAAAAGAAGCATTATAAAATGCCATAACTCTGGCCTCAGACTGCTCAGAAGTTTGCTGCTCTAATTAAAAAGTGAATGTTCCCAATGTTTTGCCAAATAAAGCTCTTTTATAACAAATAACCTTTTGATGGGGAAACCACACTGTTTGGACACCAAAAAGTAATTTTAAGGCTTATCTTGAGCCTGTGCCATGGTAAATACAGGCTAGAGCTTCTTGCCTTTCCTCTCTTTACTGAGGAATCAAAACAGGCATATTTCAGCAACCAGCTTGTACAAATATTCTACTGTAAATATAACTACAGTTTGGAGTGACAAATTCTCTTCTAATGACATTTTTAGAAGGATTACACACACTCCTACATTAGGGCAATGGTTCTATAGGATAATGTTGTGGCACTTTTATTAACATAAATTTGCACTGCTTTTGTTTAATTGCCACAGAAAAGCTCCTTTTGGTCTGACTTTTTTTGGCCTTACTCTTATGTCTTTTTTTCTTTTTTTTTTTTTTTTAAGTTTGAGGTTATTCAGGCAAGTTACATTTGAACTGAGGAGCTCAGAAAACTCAGTAACTACAAGGCATTTTGAAGACACGCAAAATGTAGATGTTGATAGCTATAGGCTCAGTCCCACTCTTACTAACATTAATTCAGCACCCTTTCAAGTAAATGCAGTGTCAGTCCATAAACAGAACTGTCTTTACTAGAGCACCCACAGGCAATACACTAAAGATCAGAGAAGCCATAGCACCCGAACTTGCAAACCTTGGTAAGGTACAGAGAGAGAGAGAGAGAGAGAGAAACAAAGGGCTTTTCTCCACAGTCCTTCAGTGATTTCCATCCACTTTGAAGTATCTGTTAAGGTATGGCCAATCAAGTCTAATTCCATGTGAGTTAAGGTGTAATGGTGCAGCATCTCTCTTGAATGTTTTTAGTTCGTATCCTCAAATTCCTTGTTTTGATTGGGTTCAGTCCTGAATACCAAACTCCCATTAGTAAATCAGCTGAATACAAAGTCATCTCCACAAGATGCTGAGGGTCTCCTTGTGGTCACTGGAAGCCAGGAACTGACATCACATTACAAGAGACACTCAGCAGCTTGCAGATTTTCCTCTTGAATGAATAAAAGTGAAGTGCAGCTAGGCCACTAATACAATAAGATATCACCAACATCAGCTAGGTAACCCCAGGTCTGGGGATTGTCAGCAACCCAAGATGTTTATCAGCTTCTGTGGGGCCTTTTTCATGTGTCAAGGAAGATGTCTGTGGTCCTTGCAAGCATGTGTTCCCAGAAACTAGAAAGCCGTAGGCAGCATCACAAGTGATGTTGATTTGTCAGCCTGGCAGATACACAGTAAAAGGGAAGAGGTGGAGATAGCAAATATTTTGATATCCACACATCTTTATATGCTATTGTATTTCACGGGGTATATTAAACATTAAACTTCTGATGTCTTATTACCACGACAAGACAAGAATTGCAAACAGCGCAGAACTGCAGGTAATCCATTTTTATGACAAGTTTTCGGTGTGAATGAGGAATAGCAAGCATAAGCCATTCTCATTACTGTATTCTTGATGTCCTCCATAGATGTCACACCCAGGGCAATCTGTTCAGTTATTTTTTTAAAGAATTATATTTCATATTAGTAGATGTTCTTGAGCAGACCAGTTATCTGTGCTGGCCACTTCCCAAAACAAATGTAAATTATCCTTGCTCAGACAGTTCAAGAAATGCATGTCAACAATGAATAATAGTTATGAGTATTTATGAAACATCTAAATGCTTCAGAAAAATTAAAGCCATTCTGTAAATTCTGGTTGTTCAGATTCTATTTTGATGTGTATGCAAATTAGTATACAGTAAGGCTGTTATAACGCATGTTTTTTTAATGAATTGCAGAATATACATATAAGCCATAATTAGAGCTCTTGGGAGCAGCATTACCTAAATCTAATTTGCTGACATGCCATCATAAGGTCAAGTAAGTCTTTAAAGAAAAGAACTCTAGTAACCTGAGATCAGACACTTCCAGATTTTTCTTCAGATTTGTACCACTGCATATTCATACACATGTTCAGCAGAAAAGCTAACCCGTTTTGATAATAATTCACAAGGCTCTAGGCCCTGCTGTTAACATTGGCTGAAACCATTAAGCAGTACATTATAAATTAATATGCATTTCTTATACTACAACCCTGGTTTTATCTTTGTCTTTGTCCTTCACAGAAAAATAATTCTGAGGATTTCAGCAAGATAAAGAAAAGAAATTCTATAAACTATTAGGTCTTCCTTGTGATTGCACTTCTTTACTGCCATCTCTCTATAAAATTATTCATATATCTCAATTCATTTATCAATAATGTCCTCATTTCCTTTAGCTGCAATTGCTCTTTATTTGAGTTTGTGCTTTACATTTATAACAATAGGATACTGGCACCCATCACCTTACAGATGGCTGTTCTGTACAGTGGCAATGTTTTGGCAGAAATGAATTTTCCTCTGTATTATGGGATCTTTAACTTCAGAAAACAAAACAGTGAAATGTTTTTTTTTTTTATTTCCCATGTTTTTTCCCCTAACAAGTCTCCTGGTAAAGTCTGGGAAATTCTTGTTCGGAAAACATTAAGGAATCTAGGTCAAAAGTCTTAAAAACATATGGAATTTTCTATAAACAATACTGCAGAGGTTTGTAGTTCAATTTAGGAGTTGAAAAGTAGGCTCTGAGGTATAGATTGCAATTATACAGATATACTGCATGTTAAAATACCAATCTCACAACTCATAATTATGTTGAAAATATGCTGAGGTGGCTAACATCTAAAAATATGACAATAATAAAAGTTTATGATTTGGGATTAGGAATGATTCCAGACTATGACAGTGAAGAAAAACAATGGATCCTTATGTCTTACTATGGACCCATTCACAGCAGAAAGTTTTTTTGATCCTAATGTTACATAGCACAATGGGTTTATTCTGATTTATCTGGAATACACTGATTAAATATTTGCCATTCACAGCTCTTTTGAATATGGCATTTGTGAACAGCTTTGAACATCAGCTTCATGGTTTTCTTTTCAATAATTTTTATTTATTTTAGAAGCTCCAGGTGAGGCTAAGCTCTCACTTGGCACTCCACAGACAAATAGCAAGATAGTATCCCTTCATCAAGGAACTTGCAATTTGAGTGGCAGAGATAGAGGAAGGAGATCAAAATAATCTAGCCTTATTTTACAGAAGTGGAAAGTATGACAGAAGTCCATGATGGTGATAACTTTTTGATTTGGTGCTCATAAGTTACATTCCAACCGTGATAAAATATATTCCCATTTTTAAAACTGTAGACAAACACCTGACTTTCCTGAATTATAAAAGCCTTTTCAAATTAATAATGTGAGTTATTAGCTCATGTAATATTCTTAAAGCTAGCAATATGAGGAACTCATATTTCCCTTACATTTATAAAGACATAAAGAAGAGACTTGTTTCTTTTAAATTGATTGTTTTTTTAAAGGAAGACTTTCTGAGAAAAATAATTCACTTTAGAGAATTTCTTTTTTTTAAGTTACAAAATAGTTGCTGCTTCCTGGATTTATTGTTTTGTGAACTCTGTCTTGATAAAATCTTTCATTTTTGAGACATCTTGTAATTTCTGAAATTCCTCCTGCTTGGACAGCCTTCATTTTTTATTTTTACATTGTAAAACATGCAAAAAAGTCTCTACTTAAGCAACCTTGAGAGAAGTATTGTGATCGGAACTAGTTCTGTGATACACTTAGTTTATGTAGAACCATGCTTCTCGCTAAATATCTGAGAAAAAATGCATATTGTATGCAAAATTTTGAGCTGCATTTTCAATCGTTAAATGTCTAAATAAACTCTTCCTTACATTTCCTTTTTTTCTTCATCTCTATATTTCTCTCTTCCTTTTATGCAAACCACTTTCCTATAGACCATTTTCACTGCATTGGATGCCCACCTTCTCCCCTTGGGACGCAGTCTAGTGGCTCCTTGCCCTTGTACACAGAGCCCAAGCCCTCCCAGTCATTCTTTCACCCCCCCTTTCTGTTCCCCCCCCCCCCCCCTTTTTATGATTTGTGTTCTGTTGTCTACGCCTTAGCCTTCTCATTTTTTCCTCAGCTTGTGCTTCCTACTAACCAGAGGCTATTTTACCTTTTGGGAGTCATTCAACCTCCTGCAACATCAAATGTCTTCTCAAAACTCCTGTTTAACAGTCCTTTGTCTGCTTTTAACCTATTATTATTGAATATAATTTTTAAAAAATTATAAATATTTTCTTTGCAAATGATGCTTTTCCTAATGTAGCTTTCTCTACTCCTTTTGTTTTCTGTAGTCCTTTCTTTCTGCTGTCTCGATTCTTTTTTTGCTGTCATATGTCATTATTTCATCTGTCTAATTCAAGGCCTGATCTAGCTCTACCTATATAAGATTCCCACTGAAATTAATAATGCTTGCAGAAATAAAGTATTTACATCCAGAAACTACTTCTTTTTTGCTGTATAAACCTGCCCCCTCTTTGAAGTGTTCAGACACAAGACAGTACAGCTTCAGTTTTAGAGGTGTCTATGTAATTTGAGGGCAGACAGACCAGGAGGTTGGCTGGTCCAATCTGTGCATGACAGCCCAAATAATTTTACTCCTCACTGCTGTTTTGGGTTCTTGATTTGGATGTTGGAAGCCTTTGGGTAATCAGTGGTTTGATGAACCAGAGAAACCAGCCAACACAACCTTCACAAAGGACGCTCTTGGGAATTTCTGCATAATTTCTTTTTATGTCCAGCAAAAAAAGGATCTGCAGGGACTGCTGTGGAGGCGCACAAGTGACCATGCCAGGAGCAGGGGGAAGCAGCACCCTACAGTTTTACATGCTTGCTTGTTTTCTTTATAAACACCAACCATGGACACTTGCTGTCCTTTCCAGTTGTAACACCTTGCAGGCTCCTTTTGCTCTATCTGCCCTTGAAATTCAGTCAGAAGATGGTTGGTTGTTAGCTTGTCTGCAACCTCATTATCTCTGAAACAGGTAAATCTCCAGGTTAAAGTTCGAGTAAGCCACTGCAATGTGGATATTTTCTAGACAGGTAATCAGCATATTAATATAAGAAACTGTAACTAATCATAATTTCAGTTGATGTGTGACATCACTGGTAACTAAAAAAAAGACCTGATGCATGTGTATGACTGCTCCAACTATTGAGTTGGCTTTTGGGCCTGATCCAAGATCCATTGGATGAACTTAATATACATAATCAGATGCTGACACTGGAATTTATTGGGAGTGTTTGTAAGTAGACGTATACAATTCTGGATATAAATAGAAAAAATGATCACAGCTTAGCAGTGTTTAGTAAACCATTCTGAATAATTTTATCTCCTGACTTCTCCACATCTCAATCTATAAATTCAGAGCAAAACCCAAAGTATGCTTAGCAACATCAGTATTTCCTTATGGGTCTAAAGACAACATGCTTGAATAGTTAAAAGCCTTGTGAAAAGCACACTGAAAAATGAATGGAAGATTTTTCATTGCCTTCGGTAAGCTTCACGTAAGTTCCAGGATCAGGCTCATCCTTCTCATATTTGTGAGTGAGCCCAGGCTCGCCTATTTGAGTGTTTTATTTAATACTTCACAGCTTCTGGTAGAAAATGTGTGCCTTCCTCGATGTGCAGAAATATTTCTTAGGCTACATTTAAAATCTGTAGTATATATAGACGTACATACATATGTATGAAAGCTAAAATACATACAAATACCTAGCTGTATAAAAAGCCTTTCATGATGAAGGAACAGTTTGTATGTGGATGGGAAGCATTACCTGAAAACATATGTCTGGCCAATACTTTCCTTAAAAATACTTCTGACAGACTTGGTTTTGTTAGATTGTCATCGTAAAACTAGCTGAAATGCTAAGATGATAACGGTGGTTGGTAGCTCTAGGCTTTCTACGATTATGACTGTCTTTTGAAGCAGTAATATAAAATATTTAGAAAGGGATTTTTACGTGCTGTTTCACTGACCCAGCAATTTTTAAAAAGCAAAAGTAAAACTGTTATTTGTCTTGACAGTCCCCATGTCTTTATTCCTAAAGTATTTACCTGATTCTGATTTACATGCAGGAGTTGTGTACAAATGAACATACCAATGGGAGCTGTCATTAGCTGCCTATAAACAGCACAAAAGCTGTTCCAACTGATACGAAGGTTGACAAAATCCTTGGCCAAACGAAGTGGCGTTTGAGTTTTCCCCTGTTTTTGCTATGGACCATGTAACCTTTTCTAGCAAATGTTAGCATATACATGGAAAGTCTCCCAGCACATACCCTGCGGCATGGATTCTCTGGCTGGCAGGGGAGGGTGGGCTTTGCTGTGTGGCAGATTTCTGGCTGCCATGGAGGGGCAGATGAAACCAGCAAAGTCTCACTCTCGAAAGGAAAGCAAGAATGCTTGATGAGCAGCCTTTCTTCAGGTATTGTGTGTCTCCAGCATTGATATGTGGAATATTTTTCAGGGCAAACTTTTAAAAGTTTGCATTATATCATATATTAACACTGAATTAGGGAAAATAATTAATACTTTTTAATATTTACATACACATAAAGAGTTTGGGTTCTGGGGAGAAAAAAAGATGTCTCAACACTGAAAAACCCCCACCATGTGCTGTAAAACACAACATAAAATTAGGCCTAAATTTTCCAAATACTTATGGATATACTTAACTTCATTACCTTGAGCAGTCCCAGGCAGTCAAAGGGTGCAAAGCCTGAGAATCAAGGAGGAAGAATTTTACTATTATTATAATGATATAATTATTGCTATTTTAACTTTAAGCTTTGAATTCCCTGTGTTTAGAGCTCATTTGTGTCCTTTTTAATGGTCTAATTTACCTTCAAATGTGAGCAGCAATCCATGTGAGATTTTTCTGGAACACTTTGAAGTCCCAGATTTGAAAGTGCCTCTTTTGCCAGTTATCTGAGGTGAGAATCAGGTCAGCTGTATTGTTTAAACAGCCTTAGTCTGAAAAATAACAGTTTGGTTAAACGAAAAAAAAAGGATGACATTCTTACCACTTAAAATGCGAGTATTTCTGAGAAACCATCCTCATTCAAAAAAAAAGTACCTTGTGTCTCTGACACTTGCCACATAACCTTAGAAAGGACGCCATTAGATCATGCCTGGCAAAACACAGCTTATTATTCTTATTACAAATTATTTGCTACATGCCAGCATTGTGCTGCTTCACAGAATCAGGAAGAGATGGAGACATAACTCCTGCTATGAGGATTTTACAGTCTAAATATGCAGATCAGATAAATCCATCCCAAAATGCATAGGAAGATCCATGGGAGAGATCTACTGAAGCATGTTGCTGTTTTCATTTGAATAGGTAAGAACGTCTTTGTTAAAATTAGTTAGCATTAGTGGACAGAATAAATTAATTAAAAAAAGATATTTTAATTAACATAAATAGCACATGGGGATGATCCCAGGACAAACAGGTACATAGAAGCTATGCAAAAGTAACCCAGAGGCTGAGGCTGGCTATAATGGGATGACAAAGAAGGACAAGTTGAAGGCCAAGGGTCGAAGTTCGGGATTGAAGTGAAAGACAAAAAAGCCAAGGAAGATAATTGGAGAGTGATACAGATCTTGTGCAAATAAAAGATCTGCATAGACTGAGGTACAACATTTTAAATTAAGTGCTACCAAAGCTTCCAATACATTTTGATTGTCTCTTGAAAATACCATGCTTCTAGGGATGCATGACAGCAGAATAGGATGTAGTTGTGGATATGTTAGTAGGTGAAATGTGGTTTCAACAAAGTAGGAATATATTTGCAGAATGTATCTGGGGAAACATGCCAGGAATTCCAACTTCTAACTAGAATCTTGCTTAAACAATATTAAAAAAATGGGAAGAAATTTTGTTTTGTTTTGTGTATTACTTGTTATGGACTTCCATTACATAAAGTTTCACTGGTCTGTGATGTCTTCTGCCCTCGAATGCCTTGAAGAGTTGTGGCTTAATCTAGTTTAAATTCATTTCTCACTTTGGTACGTGGGATAAAAGCTACTCTTCCAATTAAAAAATCTGTTTCACTGACTTATACTAATGAGTAATTAGCTATTATCAGATATCTCAGGTTTAAATAATTAATATAGCCTTTGAAAGACTGTGGGTGAATGATCAAATAAAGTCAATTAAATTAAGACAATGATCAATAACTCTCACTGTTATAAACTATATGGCTTGATTCTATAACAACTGTCATGTATTAAATTTCTGTGGTATAACTAAAGCATCTGTTTTAGAAAACAGAATATTCCCTGGCTATTAATAAAGCTGGGGCCACTTTAATTGTTTTTGAATGTCAGTATTCTGTTACCCAATGCCTGCTGTGTTACATTTAATTCATTTTTAGGCACAAGATCACAAAAACAATTTCACTGAAACCCACAGGGAAACTGGATGTTCAGGTTGAACCTTTGTCCTTAAACTATAATGTTTTCATCTTTAAAATTCAATCTCCAGAAAAAAGAAAAAAGGATAGCCTAAAGTGAAATAACAAATCTCTCAGTCGTCGCTTGGGGCCACATGGAGTAATACCACCACTCATGTTCCTAAGGGTGATCTTAAGAGCATTTTGCCAAATTTAAAGTCCAAATCAGCTCACCTTCAGTCTCTTAATTATTTTGTCAGGGCTGTGATTTGTCAAAGGACTAATTCCAAGAATACATCTCAACTGGATGAAGACATAGATTTTAAATGTAATGAAGAGTGACATTAATTCTAAAATTCTCTAAGTCCATCCATACACAAGATTTGTAACCCCAATTTTAGAGGCTACTTTCTAGTTCTTGGGCAACTTCACCTGCAGGATAGCCTTAAATTCTCAGACTAAGGAAATTATCTCAGTTATATTAGGAAGAAATGGGCATGTTTTCTGGGCTGAGCAACGTTCAAGGAGTTATACAAGGTTTGCTGTATTTGTTGTGAAAACATCACAACCTGGTTTTGCATATTTTGCATATATGTATAAATGCATGCATGCATATATTTGAAATGTCGATATTCTTTCAAAGAATTTTGAACTACAGTATGGTAGGATAGTTGTAGTATCTTCCTTTGATTAGCTGATTTTCATTTTCCTGGATGACAGTTGTTAAGATTTGAGGTGGCTAATTCTCCCTTGTTAGCTCTGAGGAACTATTTCACCAATAGCCTACTCCTCCGGTTTCTGGAGACAGGATGCTTATATCATACATCTTTGTTGCCATAAACCACATTCCTTGATGTGATCTGTGGTCACTGATCATGGATGCTAGTTAAAAAGTGGCACTTAGCTGTAGCTTATACCAAGATATATAATAATGTTTATTAACTGCTGGTAAAACCATCTATATTGGTCCATCACTTCTAGCTGGCATATGACTGTCCACATATGTGAAATTTCCTTAAGAAGAGTATTAAGTTTGTTGCCTGTTGTGGAGGAAAATGTGAAGATATACAAAGATGTTGGTGACAGGTAGAATTGTGACTTACAGAAGAAAAGATCACATGGGTCAGTTGTATTTATGACTTGCATTTTGTCAGCTAAGGGCAAGGACTCCTCTGTCAGAAGTATGGCTTCAAGAGTATGCTGTTTTATTTGATGATTTTGAAGCTTATGGAGAACTTGCACAAAAACCACTTTCTTGTGTTGTCATAGCTACTTTAACTGGTAAAATTAAAACTTGGTCTGTCCAACTGATGTTTAAAGATTGTGTTCTCTTTAGGATTGACCATTGCCCTACATCATTTACTTTGAAGGTTTTTTTACATATGGTGAACAGCTGAACTCTGTCTTTACATAGTTTAACCTTCTTTAAACCAGGAGGAACAGAGAGGTATTGTGGTGATGTATGGCACAGTGTTATCAGTTGAAACTGTAATTGAACAAAAGTTCCTATAATTTCATTCCCTTCTACACATTAATTTATTTGGAGAGAATGATGCCAGTGCTTTGGAGCATGACTGGAGTGCTTAAAAGAAAAATGTAGATTGATTGAAATACAATGCACCAGCTGTGCAACTAAAATATTTGCAGAATTAAAAGGCTAAAGTCAAAAGTGCATAACATTTTCCAGTTAACTCTTAACTCTTACAGAGGTCTTACTGATTTTAATGGGCACAAACTTAGACCCAGGCTTTGGAAACTCCTGTTTTACGTACAATTGTTCCATTTACTTGAAAAATTGCAATCATTTTACATTGCCGGTATATTATATATGTATCAGGCAGCACTAGTACCACAATATGATCAGTTAAACATGCTCAGTCTCTAATTGTGTTGTGACAAAGGGAACCTCCTGATAAAAGTGTTCTATTATTTTCATTCATTTGCCTTTTGAACTAAAATCTTTCATGCTTGTACTTAACCTAAAGGTGAAAGTTCTCAAAAAAATACATTGTCTGTTGTATTATTAGTTAATTAATAAAAACAGTACTATGCAATCATGTACTTAAAAACATATTTTAATACAGACAGGTAAGATGACAGCATTAAGACTGACCGAATATTCAGACTAAACTGTTCTCTCAGCTACTGTATGTTCATTTGTATAAGCTGTAACATGGTATTGGTCTGCTGCTATTAAATCCAAGGGCAAGATCATTATTGATATTCAAGGTGGGTGCAGCTGAAAAATCTGAACATTTACTACAACTTTGTGAAAATTACCCAAATCAAAATAAAGAGTTCCTTCACAATGTGCAAGTATTGGAACAGGCCACCACCAAAATTCTATGTGAAGTATTTCTGTATATGTCTTACAGAGAAAAATCATAGATTAATGTGAAAGTATGTACTCAAACAGGTTGCTTCTGTCATAGATAGTAAGTTGCACCCTATGCATCTTACAAAGGCACACTAGGGACTACGTTAGGAAATACTTTAGGAATACATTAGGTGAATACACATTTTGGGTTTTGGCTACCTAATTTTACTGGAACAGTTTTGGAGGCCAAGGTCACATAGATTTCTATAGTTTCAAGGTGAATATTTATTTTCCTCTGATGTACTGGCCTTTTAAATTTCTCACAATATTACGGGGCAACCTAAAAATTTAAACATTGGGTGACGAGTAACTTCACAGTAGACTTCCTGAGTTTTATACTAAGAGTAAATATTTAACATCTATGATTTTGTTATTAGAATATCATCTATTAAAGGTATTTTACTGATCTTGGCTTAGTAATACATTCCCCCAAACTATTCTTTCTTACTTATGTTTTAAACATTTTGTTTCAATATTCACACTTTGCCTTAGCTCAAAACAAAAGATACAGAAAAATTCCATTAGTTGGAAAAGTGATTTCTCTACAATAGTTTTCATATTGACAGGACCAGTAAAAGTAACACTGATTTTTAAGGTTTCAAACTTTGTATGTGGTCTTTCAATAGCTAGGATTAGTTATATTGCTACTGAGAAAACAGCAAGCAAACGTTAAGTTCTGATTTCATACCACTGCTATGGAAGGAATAGGATTTAATCAATTCTGAAATTAATTTATAATGTTAATCCACATTGACCATAATACTTTCATTAAACTCCTTTCTTGCAAATGCAGATGTGAATACTTCACTTCATATACACGAGTGGTCCCCCAGAAAGCAATAGGGCTATTTAACTGCGTAAGTGCCTGTGTGTTTACAGGGCTGGAGCCTAAATTTTCAAACAAGAGCTCCTTCTGTATTGGTAAAAGGCACAACAGAATACACAGTAAAATGGAATGAAAGCACAAAGTTGTTTTAAAGTCAAGCAAAAAAGTCTTTACGATCATATGCAAGACTGCATATTCAGGTGCATCAAGGGGACAATGCTATAACACATTAATTCTTGTCACTCTGCTGCTGTCAGGCACCAACATACGTTTTGTCCTATAGTTTGTGTTAAAGTTATCCACCATCCTCATACTTCAAGAAGAGAGCTAGACCAAAAAACTATTGATATGTTTACTGATTAAAAACCAAACCAACAAACCGCACAAGCCTTCCTTTGAGAAAGGAATAAAAAAACATACAGGCTAGTGACACAATGGCACAAGCTTCAGCTCATGTAATTGAAAACGGGGTGGACGTGAATACCTTGTAGGTGCCTGGGTTATATTATCCCAAAGACATTTTTGATAATGTAATTGGGACCAGTGCTGTGTATTCCAAAAGCAAAATAAATTACTCTTTTTTAGTTGTTTTCATGACTACCAGGGACCAAGCATTTCTAGTGGGGATGGTTTTTTCTACCCAGAGAAAGTAGGAATTGCATTAGAGGCTTTAAAATTATCCTCAATTTCCCTTCAATTTGGTGACAGAATTTTAACAAGTTGCTTCCAGGAACCCTTGAGAGCTTCCCTCAGCATGTCATTCTGTTAAAACCTTAGATATATCCCTGCAAGTACTATGGAATTTAAAATACAGTTATAAGCATTTTAAAATTGGCTTTGGTACGTCACCACTATTAAAATTTCTATTAGTTTTTTATTATATGTAATTCCCCTGTAGCACCATGGAGTTGCCTAATAACAAATTTACTCTTCTCTATTATAGGTTGTATGGGATAAAGTTGAGAACAGTCATGTAATGTAAAACTCTCTGTTCAGTTTGTTGCAACTTTCTCAAAAGTTTTCTTTATTTGTTTCTGTTGTTGGTTTTGCTTAAATTTTCTATATTGTATTTAATAGATGCATTTTTGTTAACCATTCTTGCTTTAATGTCATGGATAACAGACCTCTGTGAAAGTTGCAGCTACTTGTTCTCGTTCAGCTCCAAAGCATGGAGTTTTCCAGCACAGTATGTAAATTCCTTCTCTTCAAGTCTGCGGTCTTTCATGACTTTCAGGTAAAACATGGCTTCTTTCAAGCTCCAAACAGGCCATAAACTCCCTAGATTAGTCTCCTAAGCCAGAGAATTTGCATCAGGTTTTTGTGCAGTTTCTGTTTCAGAGGGAAATGAAGCAGATGATCTGTGTCAGAGGAAATTTGTTGTAGATAGCAGTATGTTTATGGTGTTCTGTAGAAGTCTACAGAGATCCTATGTTCTTGAGCTGTGAGTTTGGCTATCTGAGTAGTTATGTATTTCTCATTTTTACTCAGACTAGTGTAAGAACAAATTTGCACAGAATAATTTTTACAGTTATGAACTAGAACCAAAAATCTCTAGTGCTTTCTTTCAGTTTAGTGCAGGAACAGCACTTGTGCTTAGTTTACGAAGGCTGAATTATTGGAGCAATCGCCTCACATTTCTTTATAATACTAATAAATATGTGGGAGCCTACTGTGGAAGGAATATCATGCTGACTCTGGTGAGGTTAAATTTTGTTAGCGGGAAGAAAGGGTCCACAGCATACCTTGGTATATAATTAGAGTAGAAAAATACCCAAGGAAAAGACATTGTAGGGACAAGAGTTATATACTCAGCAGAGGCCCTTAATGAATGTTTAAAGTCTTGTAAAAGAAACGAAAACTCATTGTTATGCTGGAAAATAAAAAGCAGGTTTATGATGTTGGCATAATAATCTTCCTGCGGGTAAAAGAATTTCAGATTCTAGTAAGTTGTGAAGTTGAGGCAAAAAAATTATTTCCAAAGCTCACAGGTTTTGGTGTCATTAAAAATACGATATTTGTAAAGCAGATATAAAAGATTGGGTATGTGAGTGGATCAAAAAGGAGCTAACAAAGCAATTATAGTTTGGCTGGAGGATTTGAAGGATGAAGAGAGAGTTCTTACTAAAGCTTGAAAGAAAAAAAAAAGGAAGTCAAGTGTAAAGGAAATCAGATATTATTTTTTCCTGATCTCTTGCCAAACACCCTGTTGAAGAGGCAGACCTTTATTCCAGTAAAGAAAGTTTTCTTGCCAAAAATGTGGAGGTGGCTACTTTGTTCCCAGCCAAGCTGAGGATGAATTATGAAAATAAAACTTATATCTACTGGGACCCTCAGTCATCTGAAGATCTTTTGCAACATGTTGAAAGTGACTTAATTCAGGAAGATCTGGATTCTAGCTCAGGCTCAGAGGGAACTTGAGGACTTTATGGTTTCCTTTTTTTCTATCAAGTTTTATAGCCCACATTTGTAGTAAAATAATGTTGTTTGAAGTTTGTATGTTTCATGGGAGTGGTGCCTTGAAGAAGTTATTTCAGTTAAATGGCACCAGATGGAGTGTTTAGTTTGTGACAGGATTCCAGTGTTTAGTTTGAAATTATGTTCTTTATTTGATGGCTTTATGGTATCAACAGCTATTCTGCTGGCATATATTCTTGTTCTGCCCCTTGGAAAAATTGGATAAAATGCATCTTGAAATGATTTTGAAAAAAAAAAAAAAAGCTATGCTTAGATATTAACATAGAGGATTTTCTTCACTATGAGGTTTCATTACTTCATATCAGAGTATGAATTAACTTCTTAATTCAATAGTATGTCTTGGTAGTTTTTTGTCTATATGACAAAACCCAAAGATACATAGGTAAGACAGAATAAATCCTCAAAAGCAACAATAATAATTAATATTTAGTGTGAGAGTAAAAAATATTTCTGTTCTAATATTGGGAGTCAGTACTTAATTTTAACTTCTTTTTTTTTTTGATTTGCCATCTTCCTTTATGCTGGTGTCATCTGTATTTTAGAACCTCCCCTTTGTAGCAAAAATAAAAGCTCAAAGAAGATAGGAAGGAGATCATCAGTGATAAATGGCAGGGCAATGAGGTTGCTACTAATTGTGTCATTGACTTTTAACAACTCTTTGTCCAAAACTAATGGGGGAGAGAGAAAAGGTGGCTATGGAATGGAAATTACTAGCCAAAGAACAGAAATGAAAAAGGGGTCACAAATTATTTTAGGAGAGCGAGGTCATCTCTGTAAGGGGGCAGCCCTTCAGAAACAGAAAGCACAGCAGTAAAAATGAGACTGTCAGTGATTTTATCTTCTTTGAAGGAGTCTGAGCCCACAGTCTTTTAGTAGTGGCAAAGACTCTAAAGTGGGAAGATAAACATGTGGGAGATTTTATCTTCCCTAGAAAAAACTGACAGAATCCAAGGACTTTTAATAGTAAGAAAGACTCTGAGAAGGAGACAGAAAACAGGTCTCTCATTTCATGTGTGTTAGCAAATATACTTTCTAAATACTTTTACTATCTAGGATTAGAGTGGTTGTGCTAAAGAAAAGGAAAAAAAAGATAAAGGAATAAAGTAAAGAAATATTTTAAACTTTCAAATTATCCCCAATGGTTAATATAAAAGCAAATCCAGTCACAGGTGGGTGAGATTACCAGCATGTGAGCAAGTAGAAAGAATCTGACAGAAAAGTTGATGGGAAAGTTTGAGACATCTCACTTCATCACTCACTTCAGGATCTAGGAGAGTTAGATTACAGAACAGCTCATCCCGAGAACAGGTCCATACAGTAAGGGGCCATCCCACAGAGAGCATTTAGCTTCTTAGACACATTAGAAATCTTTTGGTGAACCTATCTGTCTAGGTAGTGTGCCTAAATCACTTATAAAACTGAGACTTAACCTAGAAGGCAGTTAAACATTCCTCAAAGTTTTGCTCCAAGTCAGTCATGTCTTTTAAAAAACAAAAGCAATATCTTGATTTGTAACCAGAAACAGTTTGAGAGCAAGAGGAAGTTCTGGAATACACATACTCCCCGAAAGCAGAACTCTTCAGCAAGAAAACCACAGACTCCTGCCAGAGCTCAGCTCAGGTTTCCAAATAATTTGAGGTGTGGCACACTGCAGAAAGTAAGATTTATAGGAGTTTCTTCATACATTTTAAATATATGACTGAATTGTAGGAACAGTTAACTCATGTCTTCTCTTTTGGGAACAGAGACATTAAAGAGACATTGTCATGTCTTCCCTCCCCAGTAAAATGACTCGAAATATATCCATTACCATTAACTGCTTATTTGTGTCTTTCTCAACCAGGCATTAATTTTCATAGCTCCTCTATCTGAAAAGAAAAAAAATTTACAGTGTCTTTGAAAACTTGAATGAATTAATGCTGTTAAGAACTAACAGGAAAAAGAAAAAGATTTAACTTATGAAGGAATTGCTACTGCCATAGTTTCTTGGAAAAAAGCCAGATAAATAATCACAGTTATGACAAGCATATAGAGACCTAGACCTTTGTAAGTTCCCTTACCTCACCTTTAATAGTTTTAGTGTTCTGTAAAGGCCAAGGCAAATCTGTATTTTTTGCCCTGGCTTTCCCCCCCACGTCTGTAAAAAACAAAGCAAAAAAATCAACCAACCAACAAACCAGAAGAAAAACCCAACCAACAAACCCCACAGAAAAGCCCAAGCTGATGAAAAAACTCTGCAGTTCTGACAAAGAAAACTCTGGGTTTCACTAATCACATCTAGGTAGTCCAAGTTCTCATCTTAAAGATGTTTGATTCATTTGCTGCTTCTCTTCCCAGTGATGTCTTGGCCTTTCATTTAATTTATTTTCAGAGAGCTGAGTCTTACTAAAGCATACAGCTATCCTTATTCACTGAAGTGTTATGACAAAGGATCTCCATGTATGTAATGATTAAACAGTTCGAGAAATACGCATTCTCGAGTCGGCGATCACCCCAAGTGTTCATTGCGCTGATCACATTAACAACACAACTTGTGCAACATTCCTTGCCTCTGCCATGCCTGGTTGTGGACACCATTTGCTCTCTGGCTCATGAACACACAGACAACTTTCCCCTTCATTCACAGTCACACAGCATTTGTTTGAAAAAATCTAGTGAGCCATAAATCATTAGTAGCCCACACTCCACATCTGGAAGAGCATTCAGATCAATCACATCACAATACTTCCAGTTATTCTAGAGGAAAAAGAGTTAACTTTTCCTAAAAGAGCTATCTGCATGTAAACATTATACCCGCATACATAGCTTTATTTTAAAATGTTATTGTGACTTTTGTCACTATTTATTCTACATTTTATTTCTTTAATTTTGGCAATATGATCATATTGCATTTCCTAATCTTTTGGCTAGACTGGTATTCATGCATCCTGTAGTGTTTTCATCGTCTCGTATCCTTGGAATCTTTGTGAAATATTCAAGCTTTTCATTTGAGAAATGATTTTTCATTTTTTGGTGATGTAATGAAGCCCTCAGAGAAGTTCTTTACTGCCAAGTCCGTTACATGCTTTTATTAGCACTTATGCAATGATAGTTCATACAAAACCATATGTATATTTTTATATATACATATATATCATGTGCATATAAATACAAACAGTGGAAGTGGAACAAATAACACTGCTTACTCTTTACTATTTCATCCTTAAATAGCTCAGCTGTTTTCCCTTTTTTCTTAAAAGTAATCACCTTTCCCATCTGAAACAAATTAACTCCTGGGGAGGATATGTTCTGAGAGCTTTCATATGGTCCTTGTTACCAGGGAAACTACTTCTTTTGTCAGTATGTGTTCTGAAGCTTACAGACAGTGTAGATTGCTTTGTAACATCAGATGACAAGAACCAGCAAGGGCCAACTAGTTTGCATGTGGTTTCTGAGCGAAAAAAATAATTAGAGACTCTCACAGCACCGGCCAGCATTACTTATCCTGGACAGCTCTTCAAAACAGGGGTGTGCAAAATAGTGTGGTTTATCTATGTATTCAGCTTACTGTAGGTTGATGAAACAAATATTGTCCTGGGGGTGGGATGGGGGAGGATGCAGTGCAGATCGTCTGCCGGTGCTGGGGAGTCCTCTGCCGGGGGACGGTGTGCCAGGCGTGGGCTGGACGCCACGGGGTCCACGTTAAGAGTGCTGGAATAAGCTGCTAGAGGAAATCACTTCCCTTTGAGCAGGTTCTTCCTGGGTAGGTCTATCTCATCTTGAAAGTGATTTGTAACATTTGATTAGTTTTTGTCACTACACTGTGTGTATTTTCCTATGGTATTAAGCCTAGGGCTTCCACTTCCTAACAGGGTATGGCACCTGAGAGCATAACTTTCTAATGAAAAATGCCTTTTTTTTGAACGTATGGTCTGCTTTTTTATTTTCAGTAAACAAAGCCAACGGGTACAGTGGGGAAGTAAACCAGAGCTATGAGTGTACCTAATCATAATTACTGCTGTTTCAGAAGTTTCTCTGTTTTACATTTTTAATCTGTAATGAGCTCAGTGGCCACATTGGATTGAGGTGGGTATTTGAATTTAAAATGACTAGGAAACACTTTACAGAGTTGAGCCAATAGTGAGAAACAATGTGCCATTAATGGCTTCTGAACATCTCGGCAAGGCTTCTGTTTTCAAAAGTCTGTTAATAACAAGGCTCAATGTATGTCTATGTCTTTACCAGTTTGCTTTTTTAACGAAGTTACTTTGTCTAGAATTTTATCCAGAGGAGCCGGTTTGTTTTAGAAGTGAAGAAAGAATAGATTAATGGATCTAGATCATTGTTTTCCTTTAAAAAAAAAAAGAAAAAAGAAAAAGAAAAAAATCATCTGGATAATCCATTTTCATTCTTTGGAACACTACAATAATAAAACCAGGAACACTGGCTGCAGAAGTGGAAATATCAGCTTAGTTTTAATAATAATCATTCCACCATCATTGTAATAGTCCTGACAAGGTGGACTTAAGTCTTTTGTGAAAGCCATTTATGAATATAACTGATGTTGCCATCAGCGCCACCTAACCACGACTATTGGTTATGAGAACAGATCACAAAAAGTATAACACATTGACAATACACATTAAACAGTATTAGGAAAGAATCTGTACTATTGATCTGAGCAGATCACCAGGTAGTGGCTATTCAACAAGAAGAATACAATCAATAATGATAAATAATAGACAGCAGGCCAAGTGAAATAACTGGGATTACAGAAATGGGAAAACAAATGATTAAAACCACTAGTCTTACATGGCACCAGATGCATTAAATACCAACAGGAAGGTAAGGTTCCTTGCCCAGAAGCATACAATCTAAACAGAGTTTTTATGCACATGATGGGAGTTAGTCCAAGAAAACCAGTGCAACTGGATGGCAAATTTATGAATGCATGTGGTATAATGGGGCATAAATTATTTTCTTGTGATTGCTTATGGCTTTCAACACATAACGCTTTTCTATATCAGGTTTATGTTTCTCAAAGGTACAAAGGGCCTGATGAAGCAATAAATACGGATGTGTGCCTTAATCTTATAACCATATACACAAGAAGAATTTTAGGTAACCTCTCATTTGCATCTGATTTCAATAAGCATATGCATCAGTGTTTTGTGAAAATGGAGATTATCTCACTTTCTGCTAAAATAACAGATATGTGAAGAATAAAACACAAAACCCCTTCCCCTTGGGACACTGGCCAAAAATCCAAAGTAAAAGAGACTAGGGTGTGTGAGAAGCTCAGGTGAGCTCTTCCTTGAATTCTGCAAAAACTGTGTTTTCAGGTTGAGTTTGTAGATAGCAGGTCCTGCAGGAGTTCTGCAAAAGCAGAGCATTTAGACCCTGAGGGAAGAGAGAATGCTCTTCCCAATCTCTTTTCAACAGTGGTCTCCCTTGTCAATTAAAAGGATGCCAGCTACTGTCAGCTAGGAACGTCTGTCAAGCCCTTAGCGTAAGATGCCTGAAGGGAGGATGCAGATTAAAGCAGTGTAAGAAAAACAGATGTTAGAGCATGAACTAGAGATGTTCTGAAATTCAAAGAGGTTGTTCTGCCTTAATGTGCTTAATTACAGAATTCCTTGTTGCTGTCATTAAAATTGAACCCTGCTGTTAGCTCATTCATCTATGTTCCAATTTCCATTAAAAAATTTCAGTTCTCTTAGGGGTGGTAGGACCACCTAGATTTGCCGATCCCTGAGATGTTACATCAATAGGGGAAAAAATAATTCTCTTTATAATTTTGAACTATTCAGTGGTAAATGTAAAAAGAAAGTCCAGTGCTTAAATTCCAGGACTAGGGATTAGATGATCTAGATTTTATTACATTAGATAGATTTGTGATGAAAACCTAGCTCCCTTGAAAACCTTGAAAGTTTTGCTATTAACTTCAAAAGAGCCAGGATTTCTCCCTTGCTGTTAAAGTTGGAGTTAGTAATTCAGGCCAGTCTTTTGAAAAGGCCTCAGAACTACAGATCTTAAGAGAATACAGAGCATCCCAAATATGAAGCATCCAGCACCGGTGAGCTCCTTTATGCAAATTCTGTACCTAATTTTTTCTTCTTTGATTTTCCCATGTAGAAAATAACAGAAATAATTTTGGGTTTTATGGAAAGGTTTACTTATTGATATTGGATCATTAATCAATGAAAAGAAAACAGCATTAAAAAAATAAAAGCCATTAAAAACTGCATGTGATTCATCATCTCGCTCTTTCTCTCTTCCTGTGTTAAGTCAAAACTGTATTTTCAGTTTTCTATGTAATTTTCCAGTTTTCAAATTTGTTCATTCTGGGATAGAATGAAAAATGGGAGCTTTTTGGTAAAATACATTCTTTCTAAGAAGTAATTTGAAAACTACACTGAAGACTTCTTTTCAGTAAAATTGACACTTTTTTAAGGAATGTAAAAAAAAATCTTTTAAATTTGTTTATGAATCTTGTAAAAACAAAAAAATTTCACATTTTCAGGAGAACATTTTGTTTCCAACTAAGCAGCATATCCAGACGGAATAGTCCTAGTTACCTCAAGTCATAAGAAGAAAAGAAAATAAAGGAAAATGTAAACCTAATAGTCCAAATTTCCAGAAAACAGAGTAAAAATAGTCAGGATTTATTTTTGCCGCATAAATATTTAAGTTAAATATAGAGATGAAAAGGTCAAACTTGCGCCTACAGGAAGCCCAGACACAGTCTGAGCTTCCTTTTCAGGTTTTGAATGAAGTTATGTAAAGATGCCTTCAAATGTGGTTAAGAATGGGGGAGAGGAACACCAGTTCCTGTGGAGTCACTCTATGGAAGGAGACTGAAGCTCCTGGAAGGCACTTGGGTAGACTTCTACATGCCAGAAGTTGTGAGTCATGTGTCTGAGACAGCGTGAACCTGAAGAGACTGGAGAAAAAAGACTGCTAGGGCCACAGAACCACAAGTATTTGTGTCCATTTAATATAAATATCAGCATAAAAAGCCTGGCACCAAAAAACAGCATTATATCGTCACATAAGAACTGCATTGTTGCAATGTGCTATTCACTTTTTTCACAGACCCAGGTCAGTAATTTTTATCTGGAATTTTATTTGACTTTTTAAACTTTTTGCTGTCCCTCATAGAATATTCATTCAAATACTTTGAAAAGCCTCTACACTTAATTCCTGAATGGTGCTTTATAGTTCTCCAGATATTGTCTGATTGAGTACAAAGGCTGTAAGGTGTCACATTTAAAAGAATTCCATATTTTTACTCAGGAACCTAAATAACTGACCTGCTCTTAAAGAGATCATTCTCATTAGTATATATAAAAAATGTGATTACATTTTCAAGTGTTCTCTGTACTTAATATTGGGAGCAAGAACCAGAGTTTTTTACTTGGAGAAAAACACACAGAACACAGCAGGAGGCTGACTGAGTGGTGGTTAGTGGCAGCTTGAGACAGATATTCACAGGATTTAGCAGGTAGCAGAGAGAAAATGGAAAGAAAATGAGGAATCTTCATACCGTCAGAAATCTTTTTTTTAACAGATCACTGAGTATCATTGCTAGTCTATGTATTCACTCGAATACCTTCAGCCAAAGTTCCAAGTCATTGGTAAAAAAAGGACAAAAAGGAAAGCTGATACGCAGAAAACCCACAGACACCTCCGTCCAAAAAAAAATCCCCCAAACACAAACCCCCTGGAAACACAGTGGCTGACCCCTGGTACATTTGGTTGAAATCAGAACAGAGTCTGTGCTGTACCATATCTGCAGAAGAACAACTTCCAGAGCTGGCCTTCGGTCTGCTTGTCTGAACAAATTATGCCAGTTTTTCCCTGCTCTACACCAGGAGGGGTATTAGTAGAGCGTCATGCTGGATCTACAAAATTATATTAGCTAGGAAAAAAAGTATTAGGGCATTTGGAGTGATATTAGGGCCTTCAGGACTGCTATTTTGCATGTAATTTTAAAGTGCTTTCAGTAGTAAAATATAGTATATCAAGGTATTACTCCAGAAATGACCTTGATAGGAACAATGAAACAGTACGGGGAGGTGATGCATTCTGTACAGCTCAGAAAAATCTGTGAGTCGGTCTGTCTTGGTAGATACAATGCTGAGTATTTCAACTGATGTCAGTGTTAGGTCAGTATTGTACATGAATAAAGTGATACATTTACTTCTTTGGTGTTTTAGAAGATTTTGCAAAAGTTAGTCGAAGGAGGGAGAAGGTGAGTCACCTCATGCACTTCTAAAGAGACCAATAACAAAAGAGAAATCATCAAAAGAAAAACATATTTACTGTTAATTGTCCCTTCTCTACTTAAGTGACAGCTGAAACTTTTTCATTAAGAACGCTTGTGCTGGTTTTGGCTGGGGTAGAGTTAATTTTCTTCACAGTAGCTGGTATGGGGGTATGTTTTGGATTTGTGCTGAAAACAGCGTTGATGATACAGGGATGTTTTCGTTACTGCTGAGCAGCCCTTACCCAGAGCCAAGGCCTTTTCTGCTCCTCATCCCACCCCACCAGCGAGGAGGCTGGGGGGGCACAAGGAGTTGGGAGGGGACACAGCTGGGACAGCTGACCCCAACTGACCACAGGGATATGCCAGACCATATGACGTCATGCTCGGCATATACAGCTGGGGGAAGAAGAAGGAAGGGGGGACATTCAGAGCGATAGCGTTTGTCTTCCCAAGTCACTGTTATGTGTGACGGAGCCCTGCTTTCCTGGAGCTGGCTGAACACCTGCCTGCCCATGGGAAGTGGTGAATGAATTCCTTGTTTTGCTTTCCTTGCGTGCGTGGCTTTTGCTTTACCTATTAAACTGTCTTTATCTCAGCCCACGAGTTTTTTCACTTTTACCCTTCTGGTTGTCTCCCACCGGGGGGGGGAGGTGAGTGAGTGGCTGCTTGGTGCTTAGTTGTCGGCTGGGGTTAAACCACAACAGTATATTTTAAATTTACCCCCCCCCCAAAAAAAAAGGAAGAGGAAAGCAGTGTTTGTAAAAATAGGTGTTGTTCAAATAGAAGGTCACTTAGTTACAAAAATGTATTCTACAAATCTGTAAATTCATTCACATAGTCAGATGCCATTAACATTGTTCAAACGGCTAAAATATAGGTGTAAATATTTGCAGCATTGACAAACCAAAAGAAAAATTTTTTCTTCAGTTTTTCCCCCGCCACAGCGTGCTGGTTTCAGCTGGGATAGAGTTAATTGTCATCCTAGTAGCTGGTACAGTGCTATGATTTGAGTTCAGTATGCAAAGAATGTTGATAACACTGATGTTTTCAGTTGTTGCTCAGTAGTGTTTAGACTAAAGTCAAGGATTTTTCAGCTTCTCATGCCCAGCCAGCAAGAAAGCTGGAGGGGCACAAGGAGTTGGCACAGGACAGAGCCAGGGCAGCTGACCCAAGCTGGCCAAGGGGGTATTCCATACCATGGGACGTCCCATCTAGTATAGGAACTGGGAGGTGGGGGCGGGTAATCGCCGCTGGGGGACTGGCTGGTGGTGAGCGATTGCACTGCGCATCATTTGTACATTCCAATCCTTTTATTACTACTGTTGTCATTTTGTTAGCGCTATCATTATCATTACTATTTTCTTCTTTTCTGTTCTATTAAACCATTCTTGTCTCAACCCATGAGTTTTACTTCTTCTCCCAATTTTCTCCCCCATCCCACTGGGGGGGGGTGGGGGGTGAGTGAGCAGCTGCGTGGTGCTTAGTTGCTGGCTGGGGTTAAACCACGACACACAGCTTCTATGAATCTGCCCCAAGCACAATGTAGAATGGAAAACAGCTTAGGAAGGGCTCTTACTTCACATCAAAATCTTTCACTTTGTACCCCATTGTTATTTCTCATAAGATGTGGTCTCTGTTAGCTCAAAAACACATTTTCCCTGTTATTTCTTTTATATCCTTCCAACAGTTAGAGATAATTTTTTATCGTCTTTACTGCTAGAAGTGATTTTTCTCCTAAAAGTATATTTTTGTTTTAAAAAGAAAAAAACACCCTCAAACTTTATAGGGGATTTAATATTTTCAAAATACTTCTTTAAGTACTGTACTTTCATCAGTTTAAACCAGCAAGGTTGCGGTACATTTGATCAACCCTAAAAGACTGTCTTGTTACAGAGATCCATTTCTCACTGAATAAATGTAAAATGCCTATCTTTTCACATAAGCTATTTGAGCACTGAATTTAATATAGTGTAGTAAATATTTCAACATCTGAAGCTTTTCTCTGTAAGGCATGATCCTAAGACATTAAAATCTATAGATATTTTCCAGTTAGAGTGAGAGCAAGGTATGTCCCCCAAGTTCCCCATCTAACCCTATACTCTATCCAGTAGTCATTTCTTTTCCTTTAAACCATGAGAAATCGACTGTTCTAGTCACTGACAGTTCCACCACTTGCATTTGTTAACCTGCAGAGCTTACAATGTAGATCGAACCCATTTTTTCTCTCTTTTTTCATGGTGCAAAAAATTTATATCTGAAGTTACAAACAGAAAAACTTTCTCCAGAAATGAACAGGCCTTATAAAACCTGTAGGTACAAACCAAAAGATTTACAGATCTTTTCCGCAGGCTCTTTGAACTTTTCCTAGAACCATCTCCAACCTACTTCACCTCTACTCCCAGAGGTTCCTCATGCTCTCTGCTTTGTCTCCTCTCTTCACATCCCTGCTTACCTCTGTTTTGCTGGGCAGCCTGCATGGTGGCTTTTTGGAGCCAGTCCCATTCCATTTCCCAAGCAGGCTCCAGCAGGGCAGAAGTATTTCCCTTGGGGAAAGGCAGGAGGAAGAACCAAAACCTTCTAATTTTCAGAAGACTTATTTGAAATTAATGTTTTTGGCAATTCTGTGCTCCCATAAAATTGGCTGAAATTACTGAATGTGTTCAGAAGCCCTCACAAGGGCACGACATATGTCCACCCAGATTTGATTCAGAGGTACAATGTTCCTATAAGTCCCCTTTCCTCCCTCAGCATGCCTAGTGGTACCACAGGCTTTGTAACCTCCATGTATGCTGCTGGGGAGGTCTGCTTAATAATGTCCTGTCTGAATAGGAGCTGCATGGTGAGCTTATCTAGTATTCTGAATAACATATAGGGAATGTTACTGTAATTGTAGAGTTCTTTGCAAAAAGATGTAGATCTACAGACAATGATGATATGTAAAAGACTTTCTCCAAACCCAATTTTCTAACTAGGTCATCTGTCCTTTGGTTGCTCTTAACAAGTAGAGTTGATTCTGATCTCACCTGTTCCAGTATATATAATGCAGTACTTCCATGAGATTTGATGAATACGTAATAATCAATGAGAACAGAATCAGACCCTGTGTATTTTATGGGGAAGTATTTGAGATAGCATCATTAAATTACTTCTGTCAGATAACTAGATTAAAGCCCAGGTTTGACCCTCTTTAACTCAAAGGCAAAATACCCTTCAGATTCACTGGGTGCCTGGATTTCATCCATAATCCATACTTATCAATTTCACCAAATGCTATTCATCCAATAAGTTGTGTCAGAAAATGCCAAGTAAAGTAATTGATTCTCTAGACAAGACTTAATGGAAAGAAGAAAACAGGTTAGCATAGTTAGAGTAATTTTTTTCAATATTTGAAACTGATTAAAAGCTGACACTATTAAACCTTTCATATATATTGAAATCCTGAATGTAATGCACCTGTCAGTAAAGCCTCCAGATTTAAACCTCTGGATACATTTCACTGTATAAAGTTCTGCAGCCTGGTAAAAGTGAAGAGTCATAATTTATTTGCATCGACCACAGTGAAGGAATCTCGAGCTAAATGGGATGTACATGGGTTGGGTCAGCAGTTTTTCCTGAATTTTGTTAGACATAACATTGGACTATGGTATAGCAACCACGCGCAGGGAGATGCTGGGTTTTGTTGTAGGGTGATAAGCTCAGGCTATTTCTTCTGTGTGCATGAATGTGTGAAAGAGAACATTTTGTCTTTTACTGATGCGCTTCCCTGCAGGTGTGTAGTCCCTTCTGCATTGTTGTATCTCTCCACAGGACCTTTCCCATTGTCTCTTCCAGCTGAATTTTCCTCCATATGAAAATGCATCCTTGTGTACCGCATGAAACCATGCCCCTGGGTGACTGGAGGTCGTGAACACATCCATTCCGAGAGTTTTTCATGCAGCTTTTGAAGCAGAGTTCTCAAAGATGTAGAGCTGCTGGCTTCTTGGGGACGTACCCAGCACCGGGTGGTCCACCCAAGGGGACCACGGCACCCGAGAAGCACCAACCACTAGGTGTCAGCGTACTGCCACGGATGGCCAGGACGGTACGTGACGCAGTGAGGACTGCGTAATTAGCAAAACTACTTTAAAGTGTGTTCTCTTTCCTTTCCAATGCCTTTGAACCAGTCTCGTTGGGGTTTTGTTGTTGTTGTTTTGGTTTGTTTTTTTTTTTTAATTATTGTTCTCTTTCCGTTGCCTCCCTTTTTAATTTTCAGAATTTGGTAGTCAAGCAACCTGGCAACCATGGTGTTTTCTGTATGCTAGCTATGATGTCAGAGCAAATGCCATGTTAACATAGCGCAGACTTTCCTTTCACTCAAACTGTGTTTTATTCCATAAAACTTTCAGCATCAAGCACGAAGCAGAAGAGTTAAGCAGACACAGCAATCCTACTTGAACATATTTCCTGAAAAATATGGGCATACATTATTCTTTTTTGATTTGGTGTAATAATCTGTTATCTTTTGTCATGCATGTTACAATGATTTCATGCATGAGTGGAAAGGATGGATGATTTATTAGCAGAGGCCTATTCATCCTGCCGAGCAGGCTTGGGTTTGAAATTGATATGTACTTAAAGAAATACAATATCTCAGGTCACAGTTATGAAAATACATTCCTAGTTGCAGCTTCATTAAAGGTTTTCTTTTAAGAAAATATGGGCAAAAGAAATCTTAGCTGTTGCTCATTTTTGCATTCTACATAAAAGATTATACTAATGAATGATTTAACCAGAATCATTTTCTACAGCTTCTGTTCCTGCCTTTGTATTGATTTCCATTATTCATCCATAATTATGGTACAGAGTGTTATAAAATGAGATTTGATTTTGCAACATTGCTTGTAACTGGCTACCCTTCAAAGTTTGAAAAACTGAGGCATCAGTTTAATTACATCAGCCTGTCACCAAGCACTTTTTGGAAATATTTTTAGTAGGACTTAAAACCCCATTAAAATATGATTATATTGTGAGGCCTATAGTTCTGCTCTAATTAACATCTCTTTGCAGTAATGATAAATCACCATTCAATATAGTGGTGAGGATATTTCTAAATTGTAAGCCCTGAGTAATTTGAATGTCGCTGCCAAGATACAGCCACCCATATTAATGGAAAGCTGATTAATGACACTTTCTCTGAATAGAGTGCTGGAAGTAGGAGCAAAACCTCTGTGAGTTAATGAGATGGCCTCCCTTCCTTCAAGAAAGTCTAGTGGTGCCAAAGTCAGAGGTTTTGTTTAAAGACTGGTCAAGTCATGGTGGTGTTTTACTTCTAAATAGCAGGTCAGTGGTAGATGCTAAGACTTAATCCAGCAAAATTATTTCTTCTTCTACTTCTTCGTTATAATGTAGGCTTCACAATGAACAGCAAGCTGACATGGAAAGGCTGGATAGCTGTTATGACCCACCCAACCTATACACTTAGACTGCCTCTGTGGGTGGTTGTAAATCCACTGTCCTTGTGTCTACTGTTCTGAAATACAGCCACTGAACTGGGAAGAAACTGCATTCACAGCTCTTGCATGCTTTCATTATTTTACATTTGACCATGGATGATTGTTGATTTTTTTTAAAGGGGGTTAGAATTCTTGGTTACTTCCACTAAATCAAACCCAAAGATACTTTCACTTAAAAAATGGAATTTAAAAGTGAATGCCACCAGTCCAGCTGTTCTCAACATGTAAAAATATGGAATAAAAACTTTAGTTCACTGAAATAAAAAATCCCTTTGATATGCTCTGCACTGATCATTACCATTTAGGAAAGAGACCTTGTGGTTATAATAGATATTTCTAGGAAAACATCTGTTTGGTGCTCAGAAGCTGTGAAGAAGCAAATTGAGTGTTGAAAATTATTAAAGAAGAAATAAAGAATAAAGCAAAGAACATTACTGAAGCACTCTACAAATCCATGGGGAGCTCACATCTTGATTAACAGGTGTAATTCTGGTCATCCCTTTAGAAAAAGAATATAGTAGAACTGGAGCAGGTACAGAAAAAAGGCAACAAGGATGATCAAAGTTATGTAATATTTTTCATAAAAAGGGTCAACAAGCATTCTTCACCTCTTCAGCTTGAAAAGACATGAGGGAGAACTGGTAAGTTCTGTAAAATCATTAATAGCATTGAAAAGGTGAATAGAGGGCAACAGATCACTGTCTTACAGTACAAAAACTAGGAGCGTAAAAAGAAACAACACAAGACAGGTTCAAAATAAGTGAAAGGGTAAGATTTCTTCAGATAACACTTGCTTAAACTGTGGAACTCCTTGCCATAAGGTATTATATGGATGCTAAAAGTTGTGATGGGTTGAAAAAGCATTTGGACAGTTTCATGAAACAAAAAAGCCACTGAGTGGTCTTAAATCTGTGGATCCCTGTGATTTTATATAGAACTTTGCTTGTGGGCAATACTACTGTCTGAGGCCCATCACATTCATTTCAGTGCAGTGCATTCAAATTGAGTTCATTGCAAACCAAGCCACAGAAGTTTTAATAACTGTGGCCAATCTCGTGGCTGGCCATAAATGAAAGAGGGTGTTTTTGGCGGTTTTTGTCATATGATGTAATGAGAAATGCAGAAAGATGCTGAGGCTGCCTGCCATCTTAAGAAATGAGAAATGAGAGCCGCTGTCCCTCAAGCAAAAATTTTATTACAGTGTTGGTTACTTGTCCAAAATGTTTTCCTCTGCCTATCAATATTGCTTTTATTGTGCCCAAGTTTAGTTCAGCCAGATGTTCCTAGTCATAGCGCTAATCCCTCTTAGGTTCCCGGACAGCTGGAGAAGGATAGTTTATTGCAATTTTGTTTATTGGATGGCAATAAGTAGAAAGTTAGTTTACTGAATGCGAAAGTGATGTAGAGCTGAATGTCACAACATATCCCTAGCATTTCTGTCTATTGAGTATGACAGACTCCCCAAAGAAGGTGCACAGATACATTAAATGGAATAAGAGGAGAGAGAGAGTTTGTAGCTTTCTACATGTGAAAATTTTGCTGACGCCTTGGCATTTCCAGTCCATCACTTTGGAACTCGTACCTACCATTCCCCTCTGTAAAACTGACAGGCAGCAGTGAGTTTTAGATTTTTAAGATTTTTGTCATCAGTGTCTTCTCTTTCATGTCCTATAGAGTAGCCTAATTTAACTGTGAGTCATTTAGATTTTACTGGTCCCTAAATATCTAGGCCATCTAATATAATTAGAAATGAATAAGATGTAAAGTTCTTTTTACAGCTTTCATGATAAACAACCTAACAATAATCTCTATTTTTCCTCTGTCTACCTTTCAGAAGCATGAGCTTCAGATAAGCAGAAGGACAACTACAAATCCTTAAATTGCTATAAACTTATTTCCTTGGGTTACGTTTACCTCCCTTGGTGCACCAAAAGTGCTGAACTCAAGTGAGTTTTTAATTTAGCAGGGTTAATAATTATCAGTTCAGTGTGACTCTCATAATACCTCTGGCTCTAAAGGTGTGTAAGTGACCTATTGATTTCCTTGGTGTTTTGTGGCTTGTTCTGATATGAGCACAGATTTTTGTAAAGTCATCTTGGTGCAATGACAAACAGTCAATACACTCTGCCAGCGCTCTGTTATTGAAACCTTTTACCTAGTTGTTAGATAGTATTGCCTGGAAAGGTACTGATTGAGCCGTGTTCGAGTTTATACTGAAGGCTTTTCAAGGAGCTACTCACTCAGCTGCGAATGCTTCAGTCCACTGTGCATTCTTTATTTGCTTAGCCTTGTTCTTCCCTTTAAATTAAACATTAAATATAAATCTGCATCCTGATACATCACAAAGACAACACTGTACTTATAGTAGACAGCAACCCAGAGAGATGATGTAATGTTTTTGGACTGTCTCAGCTCCCTGGAGTGAGACAGGTCGGAATTCCCCCTACGTCAAAGATCTGTCCCCCTGTGAGACATAAACACGCTTTAGCTTAGCCTAAGACTCATGGCAAGCAGTGCTGCACATGCTGGCAGAACGCTTTTCTATTCTTTCAAGAGCAATAAATAAGTAGCTCCCCATATTCTCGAAGGCACCCTATGCAGTCACCTGATGACGTGAGAAAGCGTACACTGCTGGTTTGCCCTTTTACAGAGCTCAGCTTTGCTGCCCTGTCAGAAGACCATTGTGTGAAGGGTGACCTCTTTTGCCTGACGTTTCCCTTGAATCTGGACAAAAGCTTTTGCCACTTAATCTTTACCAGTGGCAGATGGGTCTCGCCGCTGGTGCTGGCTCAGCTTTGTCCTACCTCACCTCCTTTGCTGCCCGTTCCCCTCAAGGGGTGTCTTGCGTGCCTCTCTCCGTTTCCTTTCTTTAAAACAAGTGATAGGGAATGCCATTTGAATCCTACACAGTATGCATCCCCAAACAGGCTATCACTAAATCTTTTCATCCCTACTGTCCAAATGATCTAACCGTACAGGAGGGCTGGGACTTGTCTGGGAGGTGACTGTCAAAGACAAGGTGACACTGGGTGTCCCCTTTCCATCCGCTGGCGTATGAAATCCCCTGCAACGTCTCTGCCCTTCAGCCACTGATCTCACATGCACAAGAACTCTACTCTGGCCTCTTGTAGAGGGGAGTGAAGAGAGGAGGTAGGGAGAAAGATGGACAAATATGGCTAGCCCTCAATCCCTCCTTCTCTGACACCATGCATGTGGCCCTGTCTCTGGGAATCGGAAAGCAGAGAGGTGCAGGGCAGTGCCACGCAGGGGCAGACCCGTCTGTGCAGAGGGCTTCAGGCCAGTAAGCAACACTGGCGTTACCAATCCTGCAGTAGAAATGCAGACGTTGCTTGGTATTTTGCATCACAGCACTACAAAAATGTTTGTGTGTTTTGTATTGCTACTCCAGGGCAGATGTCTTCCATGGGGTGGAAGAGACTTCAGCTTTTCCTCTATTTCCTTTCATTGTTGAATAAGACAATAAACAGTGGTTGAAAGTAAGGCTACAAGACCACCTCATCCCTCTATCCAATCATGAAACCAGCCATATTTATATTATTCCCTGTATTTTCTCATAAACTCTGCAAGCATGAAGTACCATACTTCTTTCCCATGTCTGAAAGGAGTAAAACCGGCAGGTAGAAATTCAATCAAATGCTCTTTCAGAGAAGCATATAAGAATTGATTTCTCCTTTAGGATACCTCTTAACTGAAAGCCTATTGAAGAAAAATAAAAACTTCCAGAGGAGATTCCACAGACCCATTCGTGGGTATAAGTCTGAGTTTCTCACTATTAAGGACAGTAAGGAAAGTAAGGAAACAATACGGAAAGTTAGCATAAATTGCCTGACAATATGAAGTCAATTAAAGAGGATTAAAACTACACAGATGCATGCACTCAGGAGTAAACTGTCCTTAGATCACTCCAGCTTCTAGATACTTCACACTTGGATTCATCCCCATGATATTTAAAGCACTTAAACATGGACACACAGAAATAAAATCCTTAGCTGAATTGTCTTCATTTTCCTGAACAATCGCATGTACAGATGATCTTACAGTAAAATTGATTAGGATTTATTCAGAAAATGACACTGAGATAGAAATTATATTCTGCACTTGCTCACAAGGCTTCTGTTCTTTGAAATTCCTACCTAGCCTAACAAACACCGGCTGAAATGAGGAGAGCCTGTCACTGAGGTGATAAAGTTGACAGACAACTTAATTATCTTGACCAAGGAGAATTTGCTTGTTTGGACAATCGGAAGCGAGGAAGCCAGCTTGCTTTTAGTGTCCGAGCAATAATTACTTATATTATAATACTCAGTCAGGACACAGTACTTTCCAGTCACTGTTTCTAGGAAAATAGAAGTCGGGAATTGTGTTAGAAATGAATGTTATGAAATGTGTTCTCTGGAACAAGTGAATGTTTCATATTGTGGAGATAAGCTGTATAGAACCGTCTGAATCATTGAAACAAAGCGGCCCATCTGTTTGCATGGAGAGCGAATGATGACCAGGTGCATCTCAGCTGGAAAATCAGAGCATGAGCATAGCCTACTGGACTCTAGTAAAATTGCATTAGCAGTAATTGCTTTTGAAAGGGGTTTTGCTGTTTAAGCTTTTACATGAACTGCAAAAATTTTCCCTCCTTGAATCTTGTTCTAATGGAAAATCAAAAAGAAACGATTGATCCCCTAATTAGTGAGTTACTAAAGCTACTGGTAACACTCCACACTGCATCCTGAATTAAATCAAAATGAATTTGCTTATTTTATTGCTTATTTCAAGAAACACCAGGAGTTATGTGTCTCCCCATGGCCCTGTGAACTTAAAGGCTTGCTCAGTTTTGCATATTAATACATTAGAGCAATATAGTCAACCACATACAGATATTCTGGACAGGATAGAAAGAAGCCAGACAAATACATATTAAACTAGTTCATTAAGGGAATTAAAATTACTAAAGAAATTCCAGTTCTACTATATGGCTTTAGCTAAAACTAAATTCACTGTGTGTAAGCAAGAACGTTGAAATACAGCAATAATAGCTCAGAAGCCAGGATTATTTTTTTGCTTTTGTAGCACCCTTTTATTCAGTAAGTGTGATTTCTAGTCCTTCTAGCTCTGGTAGCTCTTAGTTCTTTCCTAGAGCAAAACTTGCATAACTCATAAAGTAAGCTCGTATCTTAGCAGGGGATGGATCTGCCACTGCATCATAGGCTTCTGACAAGTGAGGACTGCCTCATCTCGGCACCATGGCATTGTGTACCTCTCTAATACCTCACAGTAACTCCTTGCTTCTCTTTAAACACGGTTCACAAAGACCATTTAGTCTTTGTTATTTGGCCTCCCATGTCTGCGAATCTGTGTCACATCTCACCTACCATTGAATGAAAATAGCAGCTTCTCTGGAAACAGACAGGGCAACCCCTGCACAAGGAGGCCGGCTTGGTGCATCACACCTTATCAGACAGGTGAACGAAGGAAGGAGACTGGACGCCTCCTAAAGACTGGGTCTTTAGACAAATCTTCTGGTTTTGGGGTGCTTCTATAAGCAGAGTCTATGCAATGTGAAACGTTATCAATTAATAATAATTTTGTCTACCAAAAGCAACAGCTAATTTATTTTCTTTGCAGAATACTTGCTTTAACCTGAAATCATCTAAACATATACAGCCTATAGATGTTAAGGGATGGAACTGCATGGTAACCAGAGGACCATCAAAGTTGTTATCAAATCTCTCAGAGTAGATGGGAGGCCGATAACATGCTTGTTGTCTTTGGCTTGTTTCAGTTTCCTTACTTTCAATCTCATTGCTGATCTCCAGCAGCTTCTCTGCTTGCAATTCTTATTTGACCTTTTTGTTGCAAAGTTATTGTGGAGGCTTTAAATAGTTCTTTATGAGATCTCAGTGGGTATTTCAATCTGAAATTCAGGAATAGTTCTTGTTATAATCCTAAGAATCAGCATATACAAGCTGACCTGCAGCTTAGTGTTCATTTCAGTCCCAAATGTCTATTGTCTCTCACAGTAGGTATAGAAGAGCACAGTATAAGGAAGAAAACTGTTTATTAAAACTGCTGTGAAACAAGAATTAGGGGGTTAGCGTGCAACTTCAAATTCTTAAACTGAAATGTCCTTACCATCATTTTAAACTTTTTGGCTACTGCTAATGTTACAATGATAAGAATTTATTTCTTTTGCCCAACAGAAGTAATATCATGTATTTTACTCCCAAATTGCTTCTAAATCAGTGCAGTTGTAGTAACTGCAGATTATGAATAGGTTCTGATTTTCCTCCTAGAAAATGATCTGCATATTGAAAATGCAGTTATGCTATCAGAGCTTAGATGAACTAATCATACCCCCAAACTGCAAAACAAAACTGTTTCAATTTTATTGCTGAGAAAAAAAAGGCTGTGCAACTAGCACTTGCAACAAATGAAAATCTGAAGATTAGATAGCATTCTGATATTTTTCCTAATGTTGATTAGCAATTTATTTTTCCAGATGAGCTCAAGCAAGTATATTAGAATTTAGTCCACTGATTTCCACGGATCTTTTCTTTAAAAAACACTGTTAATCATTATGAGGAAAATAAGAATAGTAAAAAATATTTGGATAAAACCAAATGGGAATATAAGGACCAGACTATTTTTTCTATTTTTTTGCAGTGATGACCATTAAAGTGAGAATTATGGGAGTATTTCTCTTTTAAGGGAAAGATACTGAAACCTCATATTCCTGCACAGCAAGATAGATAAGCTCTGTTATACAAATAATTATTGCTGTTGCTGCTCTCCACATGGTCCCACTTTTATTTTTATTTTTAAATTGACACCTTTCCTTCTACTATTCATTCCATTTCATCACCAGCTCATGCTTTTTGCTTCCCATTTATCAGAAAGAAAGAAAAGAATTATTCTCATAACCAGGAGTTAAGCTAGAGGGATTTGTATTTCTATTTTGCTCAGTGTCACTGAGACAAAAGCTCACAGAAATAAAACATAGTTTGTATTGAAACATGTAATAGTCTTGACGGTTCGTGATATGGCAAATGTGCTTTCTTTAAGAGTTTTCAGTTTCAGCAGCAGCAACGTGAATATTTCTTTGACTTAAAATGCTTCAGGTCTAACATTTTCTACTAGAATTTTCCTGTTCATTTAAAAAAATAAGCATCCTTTAATCACATCTCTAAGGCAATGATTTGCAATGACACAGTGGCAGTGAATCAGGTACATTGTCCATCAGCTGTGAAATCTTGGATGATTTCAGGAAGAAACTTGTAATAGGCTGAATTAGCTACAGCCCATTTTGCTAGTTAATGCATGCTACTGCACTTTAAATAGCATTGGACTATTTTATGGCAGCCACACCCTTTATCTCCACTTTTTAGCTGGCCCAGGAAGTGTTGTGTAACTACCATTTCCTTCTGTGTTCAAAGAAATTGCAACTCCCACCTCCAGGTTAAGACATTGATCCGTATCTTGGTGCTAAGAAGTATGAAATTGAAATGCACGCAGTGGTCTCTGTCCTTTTACCCAAATGAGATCAAGAGCATTGCTCTTGTGACTTTCTTATTTCTATTCCGAAACCTGAACGACAGCTTTAAACATTATCTGATAGGGCAGGCCTCATCTAGTCCTTAAAATCACTGTACTTTACATTTCATTTCAATAGTGATGAGCAAAAGACTCAGAAAAAGTCTTTGTTGACCATAAATTAACATGAGCTACCCAGGTTTTGGTACAAAAATATATGACTAGTAGCTCTGTTCAAACTGAATGGCACAAATCCCTGGGGATGTGCTTATCAAAACAGGACCATGTGTTCTGCATTATTAACTAAGGGCTGTTTACTCAGATAAGTCAATATGTAGAAGAAATTCTAAAAGAACATTTTGTTCCACAAAAAGACTTCAGCCGAAAATATATTCAAGCTTTAGCTTTCATATTGGTCAACCTTTTGTTTTCATCTTTCATACCAGCAGGGTGGTGGAAATCCCATTTCCCAGATAGCACAAGCTGGCTGAGAGAAATCATTTTTTTCATTTCATTTAATTTCTTGTGCAGAATGGGCTAAGGATATAGCCTGGAGGCACCCCAGGGTTCGATGTACTAAGATGCCAAAGCACTAAATTGAACAGGAAATTCAGAATAAAAACAAATAGCAACAAAATCTATGTGAAGTGCTCAGACAGTAATTCTAGTACCTCAGAGTACTCAGCATTATCTTTTTCCTGACCGATAATAACATACATAGAAAATATATATCAGCAGCAGGGATGTGGAGGCAGTTTCTATAGTCAACCAGAGGACAGTTAAAGATGAATCTGACACTCATTTCTTTATATAAGGTACTCTCTCTACATATTCCTCTACATGGCACATAAGATTTCCCTCTCTTGGAGGATTTCTATAATGAGAATAAATTGGTAGGGCAGAGAGTGAGTGCCACCTTTAGCTGAGGGCCCTATTCTTTGCTTCTTTGTGCTTGTCCAAAGGGAACATAAAATACAAACACATCAGAGTAGAAATGTTTCACCCACTTTTTACTCATACAATTTGTTACCCATTTTTCAAATGTGAAAAGGAAGATACAAAGTCTATGGCAATTAAGAAGCCAGTCATGAATTACTGCCCTTACAAGGGAATACACTTGTATTAGAGTGCAGCTGTAGGTATAGCAATGTGTCTTAGAAGGTTTCACCATATATTAGCATCAAGAGATAAGATTTAAACAGCTGGAAATTAGACATAATACTTTGGTATTATTTGTTGGTTTTTGGGTTTTTTTTGTTGGCAATACAAGGTTTCTAGGAGGTGAGATTGGTTCTAAGGCCAAATCAGAAAGTGATCATCAAGAGGACATAAAGATGGCTTCAGTAAAAAGAAGACTGTGTGTACTTATTTTACGTGAAGTCACCTGGGCACCTGGGAATTTTCTGGGTCACTTCTTGAAGTTGTACAAGGATTTGGAAACAAATATGTCAAGATTGAAAGCCACTGCAATGGTGATGTTTAGAGGCTGTTCAGTTCATCTGCTCACATGGCAGTGGATTGACCTGGTTAGCGCTGATATGGAAGACTACAATCTTGTTAGAAAGTCTAGCAAATTCATGCCTGGGTCCTGGATTTTCCATGTTCATGGCAATTACTGAAAAACAGAATCAGTTGAATTTATTCATAGAGTTTATTGGAACCAACATTTTTTTTTACAACACTTTTGTTAAAGAATTTATATTTTTAGATACGTGAATTATGCAGTTGATGAAAGCAAAACTTATTTTTGTTTGTTTTCATCAGTATTTTTCAACTAAACAAACTGTTTTCCTGTTCATCTAGCCTTAGACAAAGAACTTCTACATTTTAAGTACCTGAAAAGTCTCACTGACTGTTTTGCTAAATCAAACCCTTGACATGAAGTAGGGTTGCAGTCTCATGGCTATCTGACATATTGCCACTCAACGACACAGTATAAGCTCAACGAAGATATTATTCACAATCTCTTAATAAAAATTATCCACAGACATCTGTAAAGTATTTGAAACTGATTGGTATGACAGTATAGATGTTATTATAATATGTGCATAGATGATACTAACAGCTTAGGAAAGGTTTGGTCTTGTAGTAAAATCACAACATGATCTCTCTCCTGGAACTGTACCAATGCACATGTGCCCTTGTGTCCCCTCCTATGCTGCAACATTGGAAAGGGCTTGTGTGCAGAAACAAGCTGTGCTGCATATGCAAGAGATTGTTTTAGCAGTTTTCTGTCAGGGCTCCCACTTATCCTTTCAGTATTAAACACATAAATACTATAGTGAAAATACAGTGAGAACATGGAGGAAACGGGCTCACTTCTGAATTTCCTTCTATAATACCCTTAAATTCTTTCACATAGTTGTCTCTGAAGCCTGCTTTTGTTACTTTGTAAATTTTTTGGGAGATCTTTAGGTCCACCCTGGATTTTTGATTTGTGAATGATGTCCTATCTTATTTCAAAGTGTAGAAGACAAACTTTGCTAAAACACTTGCTAATGGTGCCTAGAAGAACAAACCCAGAAGTTAAAGGAAATCATGAGGTTCTCATCATCTTTTCTGGTTATTTTCTCTCCAGTCCATCAGTGCTATTGTAGCACTGAACATCAATCAGTTTTTTCTTCTATGTGGAATATATATTTCAACTGACACTGAAAATGAATATTTCTCTTTGTTTCTCTCAAGTTTTGTTCCTTGATGTTTAATTATCCAGTGAGTTATACCCTACTGTCCTCATTGCCACACATTAATCAGCTAGGAGAATCCCACGTACTTTCACTAGAACACAGAAGCTGTTTCAAAGAGGTTAAGGATAACTGCAGAAAGAATTTTAGAAGAATAGGAGATGGCCAGTTGTATCTCAAATAAAGAGCTATTCCATGAAGGAAAGCAAAAGGAAAAAAAAATCTAAGAACAGAGATTTGTCATGAAGTTGTAGTAGAGAGGCTGGTAAACTATTTCACTTTGAAAGGAAAGTTGAGAGAATAGCACCTTCTACACTATAGATCAGTTGGCTGTGTTTATATAGCACCACACTGCTCCCTCTAATGGCAGTTCTCAAGGGTTTTTTCCCATCAAACTCATACAGGCCACAATTATGAGAAGGTGAACTCAACAGAGATTCTACACCTTACTTGCACTGCATATGCACTCTATAGGTTGCCTTTGGGATCGTTTTTCCTTTAGCATCCAGGCATGGACCCTGGTGTGCATGAATAAGATTTTTTGCTATGGAGACCACAGCATTTCTACACAAAGCACATCCAAAATGAAAACATAGCCCTGATTATATAGCAGACAAATTTTAAAGACTCTATATGCATTGAAGCTAAGATTAACACATCTAATAAAAACATTAGAATGAATTTTCAGTAATTTTCACTGAATTTTTCAGTGCAAAGGAATCATGCAGGAACAGCTGACTAGGGCAGACTTGTGTTGTTCTCCCTCTGCTGATTTGTTAAGCTCATCTCAGCCAGGGGCAAAAGCACATTCATTCAGGAGTGGCTTTATTGAAAGCACTCAGTTCTACTCACATGAACCACTTAGGGAGAAGAATGAAATCTTGGACAGTAGTAAGTGTTTGCTGCTTTGAAAACTAAGTTAAACTAGAGAAAGACACAGCTTTTAAGTTTTCTTGTGCTATCATCTTTCTTTTTCTTTTATCTCTTCTATTTTCCTTTTTTTTGGTAGAATACTGCTGTTCACAATGAAGAGGTTTCCTCCAACCACATACAGCCTGCATAAAGCACACTGCATCCACAGTGCTTTGTTTTGCAGCTTAAGTCAGTGCCATGCAACAACAAGTAAATTATTTCCAAGAGTCTTCAAAAATTTTAAAATTCAAACCTCATTAGACCCCTCTGAAGTTTTGAAAGAAGTGAAACATCATTGCCAGGTGATCAGGATGATCACAACACAGTTGTTACTGGACAAGGGAGCGCAGGAGTGTGTGTTCATCCAGAGGTCACCTCAAAGAGCAGCCATGAAAAGTATTCAGTGTTCAAGGGAAGAAACACATTTCTGTGTGGAATTATAAAAGCAACCAAAGATAACAATAATAGCACAGAAAACCTTTCCCCTTGTGTCTTTGGAATTTTGGGTGAAGATGGAAATTTGAGGTTGCCCTAGAAATTCCACTGAGGAGGACCTGTGCCATCTAGTACATGTAAACTAGTACAATTTCTTTTGCTATGGTAAGCTTTTTTTGCTATGAGTTGGCCTTGTATCTTTACACACCAGAAGAAGCTATTGACCTAGGAAAACTCAATTCTGTGGTGCTGGGATGAAACTAATAGATATTGTCTTCCAAGGCAAAGGCTGTGTAGGTGGGAGAAAGCAAAGATGAGAGGAGCAAAAGAAGAGCCTCTCACATGCAAAAGTATCACACTATATCTCCTGGGAGGATGAACAACACTGGCAAAGAACAGATCCTGCAGCAAGTGGTTACCAAATAACTAATTTACTAATAACCTATGAGTTTACCAGCAGTCTCTGTGGAACAGGACTAAACCCCTTGTAGTGCAGGTTTGCTGCTTACTCAGGGAACTGTACCTATGGAGCACAATACCCTACATCCCAGACTTTGCAAATGAAAAATCTTTTCAATCCTGAACTGTGGCATTTCCCTTGTAGGTAGATTTATTCCCATACTTTTTCTCAGCCACTGACATATTGTGTATCTTTTAAAATTACTATGCCAATTTTCCCATGAGAAAAAGAAATAGTCAGTGTTAAAATATCAGACTTGACCAAAGAATAGTGGTTCCATTTTGTGACAACCTTCTGTGGAGTTTGAATGTATTTTCTACACTGGCATGCAAACAAAAGCTTTTGGATGTAGTTTCTATCACTGGAATGGTATTGAATTACCACTTTTCAAACTGACACATAAATTCCTACTTCATTATTGCAACAGGAGGTGATGGCTGGGACACAGTCCAAAGATTCCAGTTCAAATCCCCCTTATGTCTGCTTTCCCAACACTTAGAATGCTGGAGAATTTATCACTTCATTTATCCCCTCCCAGTATGATTTCTCTCAAAAGTCATGACTTCTACTGAAATATTTTTAGCTTTGACATAATAGTATATTTCATCAAATTAAAACTTCACTGAACATGTTTCAACCAGCTCTAGGAAATATAGACATACTGATCACCACTCTTGAGGTGCTTTGAACTGTTTAAAATTTTGGGATAGTGTTTGAAAAACAACAGATTTTTGGCTAAAGGCCAGAAATGTACTTCCTATTTTGTATGCAGAAATCTTTGCTCTGGAGTAAGATGCGATGCAATTGTACAGTGATTAAGCAGTGACTTTATTATCATGATTTTGTGAAACAATAAGACAAACGGTGCCAAAAAGGCTAAAGTGGATCTTACATTACTTTGAAATATTCCATTGGCTTATGCAGAGGTAAAAACTATGCAGTCTGAATTGCTCAACTCTGTATTTATACCTTATATGTCTGAGTGTTATATGGATGACTGACCAATAAGTATGTTAAATGATTAATGCCAGCTTCTGGATATCTATTAAATAGAGTTCTAGAGGTACTGGACTTTAAGAGTGGTCGATGAGAACTATATGTCCTTTAAGTCTTTCTCTTCTTTCAGCAGACCCTGCCCCCAAACCAGGGACTGGCATTCAGAGCTATCCAAGATCAGCATTGGAAATTCTTTTTACACTTCAATCACACCTACAAGCTTTAAGGCACCTGAAGAAAAGTGCACTCTAAATGTCATGCCGAGGAGGGAGGACATAAAAGTTGGCTTGGCGTGGGGTTAAGGATACTTCCTGGCTGAAATCTTCCACTTTACTCAGGAATCCATCTTGACTTATGACCCACATGGTACCTCTTGTCTATGTTGTCAGTGGGCCCAGTCCCACCAACCAGGCAAGTTATTCTTGGTTACATACAAGTTTATAAGTCATGTGTACCTGTAAATTGGGAAATAATGAAATTAGGGTTTACATTGTCAAAATCATGGAATGAAGCCACTCAATTGCCAGTCAAGTGAATGGTGATGGGGGCAAAATTGCATAGCCAGATTTGGAAAGCAAAATCTGTGTCACTCACACAAAGTCATGTAGCAAAATACCCAGCAAATTCCAGTTCTTTTCTAACATTTTAGTCAAGATACTGATTTCCGTGACATAGTATCTCTACATACAAAGTAAAGTAGAATGTCAAATTTCAAAGCTTGTTCTAATGTTTCTTGATTTTTGTAGTAAGTTTCTTCATTTCTGCAGGCCTGATTCTTCAATTTTGTACCCTAACCAAACCATGAAGCTCTTGCCAACCTCCCATGAACAAGTTATACTGTTTTCTATGATTACAGCTTGAAGCAGGATCAAAATGTCAGAGAACAATCAGCTCTGCTGGGCAAACTAAAATGCCTTCTAACAGGGAGACTGGGCAGTAGGTGGCAGATGGAAAGCCATGAAGAAATAAAGGGCTGAGGAGCAGAAATATAATAGGTCCTTAACTGGGGTCATGGCTGCGGATAAGCAGCCCTTGTTCCATTTCAGTGGAACTGGTTTACCTCAGCTAACTGTTGCCAAAGAGCATCTGGTTGTCATTGCACTGAAATGGGCCAGCAGTGCCCCTGAGACCTCCTCCATGATAGTAAGTTCCAGCCGAAAAATTAAGGAGCAGCCCAGTGCCAGGCAGTACTGCTATGGCTGCAATTACCAACGTGTGCCTTCCAGCTCAGTGAAGGCATTCTTGTCTGATGAGGATGATATGTCAAAACCTGTAGCAATCTAAGAAGTCAGTAGCCTGAGGTTGTTTCTTAAACTGTGTGGACATGGAAGTAGCAGGTCTCTAGTATTTAGACGCACAGACATAAGGATCAGAGGCTTTCCAAGATAAGGTCAAGGACTTGGGTCTGGGCCAACGTAGTCATGGCCCACAGGCTTCCCAAGAGTGCAAACGGAGTGAGGAAATTATCCTGCTTTACCTTATTGAATAGCGGAATGCAACACATTGCACCAGACTCATGAGACCAGAAAACATATTGGAAGGATTATTTTTCCCCATTAGAAGCATGAATAATTACTAGTGAACCATTTGTACAGTCTTCTCAGATTGTTGACATCATTTACTGCTAATTAGGTTAGGATGAAAAATGAGTTTGCAACAGCCTTAGAATAAAATAGCATACGAACATGTTTGCTGAGTCCTCAGCAATCACAGAGAAATAGAAAGAGTGAGGTGACATGGATCAAGCTCAAAGTATGTCAGTTCCTGGCCAAACCAGCATATGCTCTGTGTTTACTTGACAGATTAGCACACATGCTTATATCAAAAAATATATCAAATCCAAGCGAGCCATACTGAATCTAATTTGTGTTCACTGAGCAATAAAGTTGTCAGGGAAACTACCCAAAACCTGACCAAATACCACTACTAATCCAAGTCACCAGTTTCTTTCAGGTGAAGTTGAAGAAATATGAATGGAATATATAAGATTCCTTTTTGTTTAACTTCTTGCAGCCAGTGGAGGCTGAGAAAAATAATATTGAAGCCTGTAAATGTGTATTAAATTTATTATCCATAGGTAGTGGCTATGAATCTTTTTGCTGAGATGAAATCCCAGGTGATTTGCAATAGCTTAGTTTTTTTAGTTGTTGAAGGCAAAAAGTTTCAGTGCTGCTGTACACAGGAGTTATGTGTTACGGATTCTATACCAAGTGCTATGTCCCAGGGTGTGCTATGTCCTAAGATAGACTGATGCAGTCTTCATAGAAACACTTTCAAAAATCACATTGCAGGAACTTTCAAATAAAAAGAATTGAGTTATATATTACAGTATTGTAATACAGAATTGCAATTAGAATGTATTGTAGTCAGATACATTTTACATAAACATGTAGTTTATTGAGGCAAAGTTATTGTTGGGATTTTTACATTATTATACGTTAACAGTATAGTTCAGAAAATATTGGTCAGCAACTGCATGGTACCACAAACTAAATGTTAAAAAGAACAATAGGATAAAGAAAAATCCTACTGGGTTTGGAATATTTTTCTATAACTTTAATGAAATTCAGTTCTATGCCATCATAAGTTGTACTGGCTTTGCGTGGCAAGGTTTTGGTAGCGGGGGGGTTACCAGGATGGCTTCTGTAAGAAGCTTCTGGAAGCTTCCCCTGTGTCCGACAGAGCCCATATCACCCAGCTCTGAGACGGACCTGCCGCCGGCCAAGGCCGAGCCAATCAGTGATAGTGGTAACGCCTCTGTGATAACATTTTTAAGAAGGAAAAAAAGTTGCTGGGACGAACAGAAGTGGCAGCCGGAGAGAGTGAGAACATGTGAGAGAAACAACCCTGCAGACCCCCAGGTCAGTGAAGCAGGAGGGGGAGGAGATGCTCCAGGCACCCGAGCGGAGATTCCCCTGCAGGCCCAGGGGAAGACCATGGTGAGACAGGCTGTCCCCCTGCAGCCCACGGAGGTCCACGGTGGAGCAGATATCCACCTGCAGCCCGGGGAGGACCCCACGCCAGAGCACGGGATGCCCAAAGGAGGCTGTGACCCCGTGGGAAGCCCGCGCTGGAGCAGTGTGCTCCTGAAGGACTGCATGCCATGGAAGGGCCCCACGCTGGAGCAGTTCGTGAAGAACTGTAGCCCATGAGAATGACCCACGTTGGAGAAGTTCGTGGAGGACTGTCTCCCGTGGGAGGTACCCCACATTGGAGCAGGGGAAGAGTGTGAGGAGTCCTGCCCCTGAGGAGGATGAAGCGGCAGAAAATAACGTGTGATGAACTGACTGTAAACCCCATTCCCCATCCCCCTGCGCCTCTGGGGGGGTTGGTAGAGAATCCGGGAGTGAAGTTGTGCCCAGGAAGAAGGGAGAGGTGGAGGCAAGGTGTTCTGAGATTTTGTTTTGTTTCTCATTACCCTACTCTGGTTGATTTGTAATAAATTGAGTGAATTTTCCTCAAGTTGAGTCTGTTTTGCCCATGACAGTAATTGGTGAGTTGATCTCTCCTGTCCTTATCTCGACCCACGAGCCCTTTGTTATATTTTCTCTCCCCTGTCCAGCTGAGGAGGGGGAGTGATAGAACAGCTTTGGTGGGCACCTGGCAGCCAGCCAGGGTCAACCCACCACATAAGTCTTGCCATACCAGACCTTCTGTTAACTGTCTGCAGCCACCACGTTCTGTGAAAACTGAACAGTGGACTGGGTTTTTGAATGTAGAGCGAAATGTACCACTTGTACAAAATCAAGATCAAAAGAGCTAAGCTTTTAGGAAGGAAGGGCTTTTGTTTATTTGTTTTTTCACAAAAGTTACTTCTCAGAAAAGCAGGTAAATGGTGTTGAATCAGATTTGTGCTGGAGTGATCAATATTGTCTCCTAGCCTAGCGCTGATAAATCCATGGTGGTTATCAGGATTAACAGTACTAGAAGGCTGTATTCAAGAGTGTCAGTGACAACATGGCTTCTATTTAAGGCTATTTACTATAGGCTGTACAGTTCAGTAGTTTAAATGATCACTACACATACAGTCAGCAAGTACATGTTACTTGGGTGTGATATTATGTGATGGGTCTCTTCTCTGCCAGTTCAGAGACTATGTGAGTTGTTCCCACCCCAAGCCTCAGGATCCCATCTCTTTAATGTAAGGTGTAAAAGTTCGCTCACAGCTCTACAGAGCCCTGTTTCAGTCCATGGTATGTCAATCAAGATGATGGTTGTCAGTTTTCCTGTTACTGTCTTTTATGTAAGGTTGTTAGATCAGTTCAAGGCTGATCTCAATACGTTGCAGTATCTTCAGCTTTCAGTTAATCAGTAATAAAATATTTCTCATATTTAAACTATTGAATTACTTCACTTTTGGCTTATTTTATAGCTTTTTAAATATTGAATCCTCTTCAAATTCCTTTCTTATCAGAGGTTTAAGTTTCTCCTTATCTCCCAACTGGAACAATGCTAGATATCTCTGAACAGAGGCATGCTACTATGTTACATGTCTTTTTCTAAAACTTAGGTACAGATCCTATTTTTCCTGTCCTGTCATTATGCATTTTTTTTCTTAAGAAAATAAAGATATATTAAATTTGCTCAAAAATAAATGCAGCAGAAACATTCCCAGGAAAATTATTTATTTGTTTTTCCTGCAATAGACTATTCTTTTGAAAGCTATGTTAGATCAGAAAAACTCAATGCTTACCTCTCTAGAGCTTTAGGTCTGTCATTTTTTTCCATGCTTATATCTCTAACATATTTTCATCTCACGTCTGCCCCTGGCAGCAGATTACTTCCTGCTCTGGAGACCAGTGAGTGACACCTTCCAGGTTCTTATTAAGTGATCAGTTGTCAGCTTGCTCATAACAGCCAGAATGACAGTGCTGGTGTTACTTTATGAACAATAATGCTTACCTATGAGCACTGTCTTGGGTGAAGTACAGCATGTTGCTACACTTGCTCAGGCACATGGAAAATCAGGAGGTGATTAGTGACAGCCAACATGGCTTCACTGAGGGCAAATTGTGCCTGACAAATCTGGTGGCTTTCTACAACGGGGTTACAGCTTTGGTGGATAAGGTAAGAGCAACTGAGGTCATCTACCTGGACTTGTGCAAAGCATTTGACACTCCCACACGACATCCTTGTCTCTAAATTGGAGACACATGGATTCAATGGATGGACCACTCGGTGGATAAGAAATTGGATGGATGGTTACACTCAGAGTTACAGTCAACAGCTCAATGTCCAAATGGAAACCAGTGACGAGTGGCTTGCCTCAGGGGTAGATATTGGGACCAGTGCTGTTTAACATCTCTGTCAGTGACATAGACAGTGGGATCGAGTGCACCCTCAGCAAGTTTGCTGACAACACCAAGCTGTGTGGTGCAGTTGACATGCTGGAGGGAAGGGATGCCATCCAGAGAGACCTTGATAGGTTTGAGAGGTGGGCCCATGTGAACCTCATGAAGTGCAACAAGGCCAAGTGTAAGGTCCTGCACATGGGTCAGGGCAATCCCAAGCACAAACACAGGCTGGGTGGAGAATGGATTGAGAGCTGCCCTGCAGAGAAGGACTTTGGGGTGTTGGTTGATGAGAAGCTCAACATGACCCAGCAATGGGCGCTTGCAGCCCAGAAAGCCAACCGTATCCTGGGCTGCATCAAAAGAAGCATGACCAGCAGGTTGAGGGAGGTGGTTCTCTCCCTCTACTCTGCTCTCGTGAGCCCCCACCTGGAGTACTGCATTCAGATCTGGGGCCCCAAACATGAGAAGGACATGGACCTGTTGGATTGAGTCCAGAGAAGGGCCACAAAGATGATGAGAGAGCTGGAGCTCCTCTCCTATGAAGACAGGCTGAGAGAGTTGGGGTTGTTCAGCCTGGAGAAGAGAAGGCTCTGGGGAGACCTTATAGCAGCCTTCAAGTACCTAAAGGAGGCCTACAAGAAAGCCAGAGAGGGACTTTTTACAAGGGCCTGTTGTGATAAGACAAGGGGTAATGGTTTTAAACCGAAAGAGGGTATATTTACATTAGATGTAAGGAAGAAGTTCTTCACTGTGAGGGTGGTGAGGCACTGGAACAGGTTGCCCAGAGAGGTTGTTTGGCCCATCCCTGGAAGTGTTCAAGGCCAGGTTGGATGCGGCTTTGAGCAACCTGGTCTAGTGGAAAGTGTCCCTGCCCATGGCAGGGAGTTGGAACTAGATGATCACTAAGGTCCCTTCCAACACAAACCATTCTATGATTCTGTGATTCTATGACTCCTAACAAAGCCAGTCTCTAGCCATGAGCATAACAAATCTCAACGAGAATAACAAGAACTGGAGTTATTTTCCAGAGCTTTACATATAATTTTAAATTATTCTTCTTGCATATGGTTAACTGCTATTTCCACAGGACAGTCCCATGGCTGCTGAATCCAGTCCAAAGTAATATACAGCTCTTATTTAAACAATGTGATTGTATTTCTATTTCCTTTCCCTTCCCTCAAGAGGTGACTCTCCATCATTTTATACCAGAAGTTCTTTTGAATGCCAATCACAGGTTCATTGATTTGACTGAAAAACTAGAAGTGCTATGCTACTTGGTCATTCTTTCTGCATCATATTTTCTTATAGGACCATGCATACATAAGATTTGAAGTTAATCAATTTTCCAAGTTGAGATGAAGTAACACTTCAGAGTGGAATGACTGCAGATGACACTAAGTCAGTGGAAGACCACTCCAGTCTGTATCTCTTCAGTATAGTATTAGATTACAAATACTGTAGGATACAGTGAGAAGTTTTATTTTAAGGAAGCATTGGAAAGTAAATTTGAATGTGTTTTCTGGTATCTGGATGTTGGTTTTCTGTTGATGATACATGATTTATCTTTTTAGGTAGAAGGCGGCTATTTTACCAATATTCAGAAATGCAATGGGAGACTTTGCTTACTTTCACCCTCACTCAGCAATTTGTTCAGCATAGCCTGCTCTCACTCCCTCATTTATTTGCTAATCTCTTATTTCATCAAGTCTATTATTAGACTGTCTTCTCAGTCCATGGATAGAAATTAGCTTCACAAAGAGTCATAGGCATTGCAAATGTTAGGACTACACTTCTGTAGGAAGTTAATGACCCTGAAGCTCTACTGGCAGATGGCATCATGTTGGTCACTAATCCACTTCTGGCAAAGCCAGCTGCAAAAGGTCACTTGAGTTCACCTGGCCAACTTTGCCAGAAGTGTATTAAAGAGAGAAGTTCTTGCCTGCGGGCAGAGAAGCGAGTGCTGTAACCTTCAGGTGGTGGGCAGTGACAGGGAGCCAGAAGTCTTAAAGTCATCAGCTGGCACAGCTAGTGCATGTAAAACTTCTGCATGTGGCTATGTGCAACCCCAAGTGACTTCAGTGGAGTTAGTTGGCTCTCATTGGTACATCTCCAATTTGACTAAGACCTATAGCCCTTTTATTTGTATTGTAAAGTAATCAAATTACTTGTGACTACTGTAATAGTAGCATTGAATAAGTGATAATAAATAGATTAGTCATAAGTAATTATTCATATTATAGTGGGAGGATATCAATGGGCAAATATAAAAATCTCCAAAGTTTGTTTTGGATGACGCTTTTATAAGAACAGTCTTTGTTCTGAGATTTCTGGTGCTTCCAGTTTCCACTTGACCTATTTTTCTTAGCTTGCTCTCTGAACAAAAATTATTGAGAATGAGACCTACTGATAGAATAGCACAGCCTAAATCACATATCTTTACTCTTCAGCAGCTGCTGCCATATGATGATAACATCTATAATCAATGGGAAGATCTCTGAATAAATATTTTCTATAATTTATCTACAAATTACTAACAATACTGTAATTATTCAGCATATGATCTATTTTGAATGACTTCTTCAGATGAAATTGCAGATGGCTGGTATCTGTAATACAAATACACAGAGTGTTTTCAAAGTGTTAGGCTCTCACACTGCAGAAGGTTCATAGAAAAGTGTTTATTTGCTTCCCCAAGTCTGTAGTGCAGAAATCAAAGATTTTTCTTTTCCTGAACCAGGTCCTAAAGAATTAAATAGACTAAGTTATTAGGATTTCATTTAACTCATTACTATAAAACATCTGCATTATAAAATGCCACCTGTCCTCTGTCCTTGTTGCAGGATATTCAGTAAAAACAGCATTTTTTTTTTTTCTGTAAACTTTGCTGAATGCACTCACAAAGATGCGTTGTTTTGGTTTTTTATGTGACTTCTCCAACTTGGCTGCTAGGCAGTCATTTTTTTTTTAATTTTTTTTTCAGGACAGTGGTTTAAATTAAGTGTAAGAAGAGGACACAGGATCTTTAGCTGAATTGTTAAGAATGCTGCTGCTAAGGAAGATAATAAACCAAACAGAAGTGATAGGCTCGGTAGGAGAATCATAAAGATGCAGTTCTATGGCCTGAATTAGTCAGACTATGTGTATGTAGTGGTCTTTTCTGACCTGAAATCAGAAATGCTTCAGTGAGAAGTTTGGTAGTAGCATTGAGCTGAATACAGCTCCACATGTTCTTAGAATGAAAAGGGTGAAGATCCATCACCAAAACAAGGTTTTGCAATTGTCTGCTCTCTCTAACCTTGCTCCAGCATACAGTCCAATGGAAGGTGGTCAGCGTTCTGGACAGCTTGGCTAAAGATGAGTTTAAAACCACTATTTGCTTCTAGCAGATGAGGAACAGAAAAAAAGTCATTTACCTCATCAAAGCCTTTTGTGTTTCCCTTTGTACCAAATCAAAAGTAGGGCCCCAATTCAACAGAGCGCTCTCCCACATCTGTGTCAGGTAAAAATATGATTAATAGCCTATGGAAGCAAGCCTCAATGTTCAGACGTAGCAGTCCATTCTTCACTTTTGATGTTTAACAAAAGAACAAAGCAACCCAAAAAGCGTGAAAATAAACTTTAAGTATTTTCACGCATCCCATTTCCAGTAGACATCCTTTCTCCTTCCCCTCTATTCCCCCAATCCAGTTCAGAATAATTGCTGTATCCTGTGGCCTGCTTAGACATGCACTAGTTCATTGTGTCTAATGTAGAGGATATGGTGGAGACAAATAATCTGAACTAATGAAAACAGGGGGCTAAAGGCTGTGGTGTAGAGGCGGAGATAAGAATTCCCTTCAAGAAGAGCCTTGCAGACTCTAACCATTAACATTCTTTCTTTCTCTCCTCCCACACCCTTGGCTTCCTCTGCAGCCAGCAGGGTTTCAGCGACCCGGAAGGCCATGGATATTTTCTGCTGGAGTGGGCCCCAAATTGTGAAATATATTTATGCAAGAGTATCAATCATGTAATTCAATAGAGGTCAAATACCTTGCAACTTTTTTTTAAACTTTTTTTGATTTCCATATAATTGAAAGAATATGTTTGCTAAATTTGCTAAATCACTCATTCCAACGTACAGTACTATGTCACAGTATTAAGGCCATCTGTATTTGTATGTATTCCATACGAAAGAACATCAAGTTCACAGACTTAAACTCTAATGTAAATGCCAGAGTTTAGATCCTATGAATAATCCAGTCTGTCTAGGCAACAGGTTTCTCTTGAGTTATCTGATCACACAGTATCTTTCAAACAATACTGTATTGTGTTGTACAATATAGTACATTGTTCTACATCTTTGTATGAAAAGGTATTGTTTTAAAATTTTTATTCCTTTCTTTCTTTCCAAATTACACTTACTTAATAGTTCATAATACTCTAATTACTGTAACCTATCTATTGGCTAAGGCCAACATTTTCAAAACTGGATTACTAAAATGACCCTGTTATGTAGGCAGTGCCTTTTTTGCAAAGCTCTGAACTTCTACAGCTGCCACAGGAATAATTTCTTCTTACTGCAATAAGCAGTGAACTTCAAGATATGTTTAAGTGTTCGACATCAGTCTTGCAATGTCTTACCATATGAGGGCTCATGCTAAATGCCATTACACCCAATGCCCATAAATTTTTTCCACATCAAAATCAATGGGTAAGTTACCTGAAGTTTTCTTCAAAAAATATTCAGAACTACTTTAACCTAACAACTGTATCTGTAACGCTACTTTGGGGAAGAAATTCTTGACAGGTTGTGGTGGGTTGACCCTGGCTGGCTGCCAGGTGCCCACCAAAGCTGTTCTATCACTCCCCCTCCTCAGCTTGACAGGGGAAAGAAAATATAACAAAGGGCTCATGGGTCAAGATAAGGACAGGAGAGATCAACTCACCAATTACCGTCACAGGCAAAACAGACTCAACTTGAGGAAAATTCACTCAATTTATTACAAATCAACCAGAGTAGGGTAATAACACCAAATCTCAGAACACCTTCCCTCCACCTGTCCCTTCTTCCCGGGCACAACTTCACTCCCGGATTCTCTACCTACCCACCCCCCCAGAGGTGCAGAGGGACGGGGAATGGAGTTTACGGTCACTTCATCATACGTTATCTCTGCCGCTTCATCCTCCTCAGGGGCAGGACTCATCACACTCTTGCCCTGCTCCAGCGCAGGCTTCCCACGGGGTCACAGCCTCCTTCGGGCACCCACCTGCTCCGGCGTGGAGTCCTCCCCGGGCTGCAGGTGGATATCTGCTCCACCGTGGACCTCCGTGGGCTGCAGGGGGACAGCCTGCCTCACCATGGTCTTCACCACGGGCTGCAGGGGAATCTCTGCTCCGGTGCCTGGAGCATCTCCTCCCCCTCCTTCTTCACTGACCTGGGGGTCTGCACCAAGGGTTTTTTCTCTCACATGTTCTCACTCCTCTCTCTGGCTGCCATTTCTGTTCATCCCAGCAACTTTTTTTCCTTCTTAAATCTGTTATCACAGAGGCACTACCACTATCACTGATTGGCTTGGCCTTGGCCGGCGACGGGTCCGTCTTAAAGCCGGCTGGTATGGGCTCTGTCGGACACAGGGGAAGCTTCCAGCAGCTTCTTGCAGAAGCCACCCCTGTAAACCCCCCTGCTACAAAAACCCTGCCATACAAACCCAATACACAGGTCTTATACTGTGATTACTACTCAAGTTTGAAGTGGGAAAAATTAAGGATTGCCTTTAAAGAAATTAAAGTAGTGCCTTCCCATGGGGAGAAATTCAAATGCTTAAGTAGCTGTGGAGTCTTTTTAAAGAATCAGAGGCACAAGATTAAAGCCTATCTTGTATGCCCATCTCCCCCCCATTTAATTTAGGTGAATGGAGGTCTGTTTTGTGTAACTCCTGTAGTTAATTTTTATTCCAACCTTTTAGGGGATATACGTGTACCCCACAGACATTGCTTTATGGCATGTTCCCAAATCACAGTGGGACAAGAGCCAGGGTGTAAACAATACTCATCTACATTTAGGGAGGAAATAAAAAAGGGTTCTGTGCAGTTGCATAATCGGATAATATGACTTAAGAGCAAGTGCCACACTTATTGATGGTATCAGCTTTCTAACTTCCTCTTACCTGAGTAAATATGCATCTCACCATGAGAAAGAAAAATACAGAACACAGCTCATTAGGTTTCTACCCTAGTCCCCTGGATGTGAAGGCAGTTGTAATGTTACTGTTTAGACATACAGAGTCAAAATAAATGAAGGCTTTTGTGTACAGCTTAGACGCTGACAAAAGCCAGCAAGTTCACAAACATATCTGAAGCAAATTAATTCTACCACTTGTTCAGTGAAAATTGTTATATTGTTCTGCTTCTGGTTATTGCACACTTATACTGTAATTTTTTTGGTTTTTTTTTTTCAACAGAGCTTCAGATGTCCGGATCGAGACAAACACAGAATAAAAATATGGCCTTTGGCCCAAGACTTTATGGTCTAAATATGAAAAAGTGAGCTATTAAGAACAAAGAAGATGGAAAGTACAATGAAACAATGGGATAAATATTAGTCAGCCTTGTAGACAATGCTCTCAGTGCTTGAGCTGCCAACCTTTTGTAGGTATTGGGACAAAACGAGAGGGATTTGAAGCAATGAAGCTATATTTTTGTGCTGTAAATCTCATTTAATGCTGGTTTCATCAGCAAGGAAAGAGTTTTTGGAAGCCTATACAAAAATGAAAACAATGATCACTTCCTATTAATGCTTACACATGCACCATTTAAAGTGCCTGATGTTTTACTTCTCTGCCTGGAAGAACTCTGTGTTACATATTTTAGATTGAACTGTTCTGTTTAATGATACATTTGAAGAGACAATAAGACACAAGGAGAATTGTTTCTGTGTAAGGTTTTGTAAGGTTTTCCAGTAGTCGTCAGCAGCTCTTTAAAGTTCAGTCCAGGTTAAAAGTCATATAACTCCTTTCAGTGTTCAAAGGAAGGCGAATCCCTATGCCAGGGCAGAAATTACTCACTCAGATGTACAATTGACTTATCTCCACCCAAATATTTCAGTGCCTGTAGGCTTACCACAGATGTTCTCTTTTTTGTGTGTGTTGAACATTGTGCAGCCAAGGCTCTCGTTTGGCTGCAGGGAGAAATTATCAGTAAGTGAAAAGGACACAGAGAAAAATCAAACTGTAGTAAAGGACAAATCCTTACTCCACTCATGAGTGTAGCGTGCTGGAACCCAAGTAAATTTTACTTTGGAGGGTGGATCTTAACTGCACACTGGAATCCCATTAATAACTGGACTATTGGTGGTTACCATGTGATTCAGTTCTGCTCTTGCACACTTTTTTCTGACTTGTAAGAGATTTATATAGAAGTTAAACAGGTAAAAAGTTGCTCACAAATATTTTAAGTATTTAGTCCAGTCATGCCAGAGAAAGCACCAGGTGGATGTTAGAGTACCTAATCTCACAGTTACATGAAATTACATTTTTAATTAGTATTTTTCTTTTCCTCATTTATTAGCTTTATTTAATGAAAAGATTTTCTAAACTGGCATGACTTTTTATCTTACTAATAGGGACTTACATTTTGATTTAGTTTGGAGGTTTTCTTTACGAGGTGTGAGAAGAAATTTTTCTTAACTTCCTTGACTTGACTCCTTCAAAATATCTCATTTTTATTAAATACAGTGGTAAAATGAAAGAAATAGCAGTGGTACATCATGTAGGTAGTTCCCTTTCTCTCCTTTTGTTCTCAAATATATCTGCTTTAAATGGGCCGCTGCTTCCAGAATAGCAATGTAAGGCTTCCTGATAATATGCTTCTTAAATCTCGTGTGGGGTTTAAATTAGGGCTTTTTAATGTAGAATTTAAGTATTAGCTCTGCACAATGATGGATTTCATTCCCTTGGGTTTAGCACGTTACAGTCTTTCTTCAAATTTTTAAAAGATATAGCTCTCAAACCCCTGGTTTTTTGTACAGTTTAAGTTGCTATATTTATATTTATTTAAGGTCCAGCACACTTTCCATAAGAAAACAGAAGTAACAGCTGGAAAGTAAAAGTATTAAAAGAAAAATAACCATTTTCTAGAGTGTGTACTAGTTTGAAAGATTGCTTAAGGAATTTATGCACTTACATTGGAAGTAGGCAGTGGGATGACACCCACATATATAGCCAGACAGGAAGCATATACTCGTTCTTCCAATTTCAGATATGCTCCACTGACTGCTGAAAAGGGAGAAGGCTTTAAAAATATTGTAAGAGTCCATTCTTTTTATCACCTTGATCCTTGTGGCTCAGATGAAGCAATGTCCTGAGTCTCCTGCAATCAAAAAGTTCTCCTTCTGGTAATAGCTGCCAGAGCTACCAGGATCAACAGGAGAGCAGTATTAACCTTGTCAGCTTCTCACAAGAAAAATGAAGATACTCACTTATGCAAAAATTTAAAAATGTGTTTAAGAATTAGAATTTAAAAAAGAAAATGAAGAAAATTAAGTCACCCTGGTTGCAAAGGATTATGTGAGATTGGATACATTTTCCATCCTTTCTTTTTTCACAGCAATGAAATCACATTTTGGATACATGTTAGGTTGACACAATGTACAATGCAATCTTGCATTTTTTTCATAGCTGGTGTTTGTATTGGCTAGTGTTTTTCCCTCTCTATGTTACAATTCTTGACATCATGTTGTAATTGTGGGTAGAAGTGCCAAATGTTGTAGCTGCTAGCATAACGTTGTGTGTTATTGTGATACAGTGAGGGTTTGGCTGGGAATTACAGCTCCTATATTCCTTTCTAATTCTTTTTTTGTGCAAATTCCAGGGGCAAATTGGACAACAGTGCAGTACTAACCAGCCAACAGAAAAAAATTATGAATTTAAAGACTGCTTTTTCATCCATGGAAATCAGTGAAATTTCCGGAAGATACAGCACGTCATTTATTTGATTTAGACTAAACACTCAGTGCTGGTGTATTCCTTGCTTACATGCCTGTAGCCTTCAGTTTATTGCTAGTGGTATGTATTCCACCCCTCCAACAGTAATGAACCCGCCTTCATTAGAAATATTTAATTTTTTCCAGAGCTCTGGGAGAGGACCTGCAGTCCTCTTTTAAATTTTTTTCATAGACGTGATACTATTTTAGGAAGTGGCATCTCCTTAAATTTCACTAGTTTAGAGTTAGAATATTGAATTGAGTGCTTCTATCAAAAATCTCAATGATTAACAGAAAAAAAAAATACTAAAAAGAAAAAAGCCTTGTCTTCAGTTATAGCCTCCATCTTAACCTGGGAAGCCTGCAGTTTTACAGTTCTAGCCTCACATTTTTTTAGAAGTGTGAAAATCCTTGTGTGAGTAGTTTTTTCAGGTCCTTGCTCTCCTCCTAGAACAGGCAGCTGGTGCTGGTCCTCTTCCTCTGTCTGAGAAGGCTGTCACACCTCCATGATCTCATACTAACTTCTCGTTATTTCCTCCTCTGTGCCTCATGGCTGGGCTAACGTCGAGAACTACAGCCAAGAGCCTCTTAATATTCAGTTGCAACATCCATTCTCTCAGCTTGTAGATTTCCTCTCACCTCCAAAATATTCTTCCAAACAAACTGTTGTTCCAAACTCCATATGCTCCCTTCATTTTGAGCATATGAGTAATGTCACTAGGTTCAAGTTCAATTTCTCATGGCGAAGGATGGTTTAAAGGGAAAACCAGCACTGTTGACTCTTCCTATCCTCTCTGCCCAGTTCCAGCCATTCTGAGATCCCAAGGATCAAATTTTTCAGCATTTAACATTTTCCAGCAAATAAGGAGAAAATGAATGCGTTTTCATAATTTTATGTGTTTCTTTGTGCATTCAAGCTTCAGCACATATGTCAGTTTCTCATGCTACTGTGCTATTTTTTTGTACTAATTAAACTATAAAGCAAAAAGATTTTAGTTACTTGCTGGAGCTCAAAAACATATGGAGACAAACTGAAACTGTTTGCAGTGAAGGGAAAATAGTAATTTATGCCACAGTAACTTTTTTCCAGTAATAACTTAATGTAGGTGCAGTAACTTGTATTCTGTTTTCCTTTACTTCGTGTTAATTTTCTATTTAAAAAAAAACTATTTGGAAACAAGTTAAATAAACATGTTGATCAGCCAGGAGGGTTTCAGTGTTCCTGCTGACACTGGCACAGAGAAGAAAAATGATGGAAAAACTAAATAAGGCTTAACTCTTACCAAAGCAGCACAAAGTAATAAAAGTTTTCTCCAGTGCAGTGTTTAAGATATACACAAGAGGGAAGGATGGTATGGTCATCAATACATGCTGTGGAGAACAGTATTTTCATAGATTTTGCATAGAAAGAGGTCAGTTAAGAGTTAGTGGCAATAAAAATTATATTCTCTAATCTTTTGCTTTTTCTTCTTAGGTCTCAAAGTGCTTTGAGATCAGCATGCAAAAAACGTGAAGTGGGAACATGATTTGCTCTGTGTCCTGTACTAGAAAACAAGTTAATAAAATCCCAGTCCAGTGTTTTACCTACTAGACCACACTTACAAGAGAAAGCTAATGGCGGTTTCATTTGTGCAAAGTAAATCTCTTCACTCATGAACAGATTGACACAAATAATCTTACTCTACTGTACAGCAGAGTGAATCATATCAGCAATGTCCACGGCTGAGCTTGCCTGCCTGAAAAGGACTGTAGGCTGTGTATGCTCATTTCAACTCAGCCTTCATACATTTCTACCCTCTGATCTAGTTTCATGTCTTTTCATTGCAAAATAATTAGGTCTTGAGCTTGACATAATTGGTAGTGAAAATCTTCCCTCATTCAAGTAGTTTATATTAAGCTGTCAGGTTTTCAAGAAGATACTTAGTATCATGGTTAGTCTGTAATCTGTGTGGAACAGTGATTACTCCTATTTCAGTGTGCCAGAAGTTCATAACAAGATATTGTATCTTTGAGAATTGCATCTCTGACTTTTTGAACTAGAGGAAACCCCCACACAGCTCAAAAAAGCTTTTTTCCCCTGTAAGTCAGTAATATGCTACATGAAAGTGTCATGTCTTTCAGAAACATATTCACATATTAAAGCATTGACATTATCTCTTTTTATGACCAGAGTTCCTGCACTTTGCCCCATGTCCTAACACCTGCTTTCTAGAACAGCTCTCCGTCACTGCAGGGTTCTCAGGTTGCATACCCTGACAGCCTTACATAAATATATTAGTGCACTTCTCCTGTGCACTCTGCAAGCCCACAAAAGACTAATAAACAGAAATTGCTATTGACTTTTACAGTCATATAAACTTTCCCCCATGCTTTTCCCCTTACCATGATCAGAATATAAGGATGGACTGTCTTCTTTTGCTGGAAATGACATTGAAAAGACCTCTTCTCAACGTTATTATGCAGCAGATACACATGAACTGAAAAGGCTAATAACAACCTTATTCTTGATGAATTGTTTTACAATTTCAAGAAACTCATTCTTCCATAAGTGATGTGGTTATTTTTCACCCTGCTTCCCTAGGGGATTCACTGCCTATAATTGTGTGTGTGTGTGTGTATATCTTGTTAGCCAATATGTATTTTAAATCTGTAGCAAATCAGACTAAATTTGTCAGAATGGCAGAGGTTTCAAAGATATTAAGGGTTTGAGTCAGTTGTCCATGCATAAATGCCTAGTAACACTTACTAGGGTATTTGAGAAATCTATATGGCTTTGGCAGATATGCCACAAAACCTAAAAAAGTCTTGCAGCCTTTTTTTTTCTGAGGGAGCTGGTGTCTATTTAATATATGAAATAGCATTTGATACATGTGTACGGGTAGCTTATTCAAGTCCTGCATCTCCACTGATCACCAGGGAAGCTTAGACACAGTGCACATGTATACATTTTTCTGTAAAAATCCAAGGTTTCTTAATCGTGAAGTGAATCCCACACAAAGTTTATAAAAGTTTCACAAAAATATGTTGATGGGTAGGGGGCAGGTTGATGTTTGAGCTGTACCTAAATTAGAGCACAGAGAACCAATGTACTATCATGTAAGGTTAGTTCTTATAACCTTAGCTGCAAAATTGACTCTATAGTGCTTACATACGGACCAGTTAATGATATAGCCTTACTATGACAGAGTTAACAAACCAATCAATCACAGCTTCACTAAAACCCTGTCTTCCTTAGCCTGTTGTTCATAGCACTAGTAGTTAACTTGATGTTCCCAAATGAGGAAGTCCAAAAGGTATTCACAAATGTATCTATGTCACTTCAGCAACAGAACCAAATTGTTATCTGAGTCTCGGTGTTTTCTTCATTTCTAGTCTTAAAAGTTTGAAGGGAAAGATGGACTTGGTGACCTCCCAAAATCTTTTCCAGATTAATTTTTCTGTAATTCTTCACTTTGGCTGTTATGATCATCAAAGGACCCCATTTTATTCAACTCTTTCTGAATTGAGCATATTTCAAGAAATTATTTTGAGTGTGTTTTCCTTTGCTGTCCTATTCTTCCTTCCCTTTCCCTCTCCACATCACTGGACTAATTACAGACTATCATCTAGCCTCCCTTCACAAAGATGCCTTATCTTCAGTTTATGTCACAGCTTGAAAAATCTGCATGTTGGCCATGAGTCTGTTTGTCCATAAGAATTTTTCTCTCTTCCTTATGGCTTAAAAATGGGTGACAGACTAAGAATATGCATAATGAGAATTCAGCGTAAGTTACTTGCTTTAGTCCTTCAAGACAGTTTGAATGTTTTTAACATGCACTCAGGTAGTGCATTGCCTAACAGATTTAAGGCTTGTAAAATCCATTTACATTTCTTCCCTTAAGTCCAAAACTTCATCCAGGTTAAGCTTTAGCTCTCAAAGTGTTCTGCTTAGCTGAAGGTTGACTGTGGAACCATGTTACAAAATTTGAAGTTTGATACTGTGATCCAAGTGAGCAAAATCACATTTAAGTGCTAGTTGAGATAATCTAGCAAAACAACAGGACAGTATTTCACCAGCTTCCTGTTTCAATTTCCTGAAAATAAATGGTTCATTTTTGAAAAGAAAAGTTGTCAGCCGGAACAAAAAGGGATTTTCAAGATCTCCATCTCTGCCAGGTGTTTTATTGGGCAGTGAATCATAAGTATAATTTAATCCTTACCCACATAGCGTTACTGAGAAGCAGCTTGGAGGGTTTTTTTTGAAGTTTCAGCTTCAAATAACGGCCAACAAATTTATGAATCTCCTTAACTATTTCCACATCTAAGCTCCTGAATTTGTAATTCTCTCACTGAGGAAACTGTGGGCAATGCAAATGGCATTCTTTTTATGTGTGTGTACTGTTTGTTCTTTAAATGCTTGTCAGTAGTTATTTGTTACTCAAAGGTAGACCTGTTTTACCCAGTTTTTATCTATATTCCTTTTTACAGCAGATTTTACAGAAAGGTCCCCTTTAACTCTTTCAAATAATCTGTTCCTACTATTTCCCATATCAAAGGTGGTGGCCGCACATTTTCTGTTGCCTATTACACTTTCAGAAATGCTCATTGAACATTCAGGTTTGGAACTGAAGGCAAAAATTTTACTTTGATAAAAATCTGGTAAAACTTCACGGTGCCCTTGTCAAAGGGCAGGTTGTGGCAGAAAAGACCCTTGTGTCCATAGGTCCATCTTTCATGATTTGCGGTTCATAGCGTCTTTTAAGTTGTGCTGCTTCCCAAATCTACACTTCTACTTTTTCACTTCTTACCCTTTAGTATTTCCTTACTCAAAATGTGTTTGTAATTGGTAAAACCAGTTTTATTAAGTTAATTAAACAAAAATGTTCAGTACAGAAAAATTATCCTTGCCCACAACAACTACCAGAACTGCATGCATTTAAAACAATGCACTGTGTACATGAAAGCTCAGCCAAGGCAATACAAAGTGCACTGAAGTGCATGTTTCAGAAAAAAAATCCTTGTTTTCTTTCAAGTTTTTCTGTGTAATATGGATTCGTAAAATCTTTTTTAGCCCATGTGTTAAGGCTGCGGGCAGATGAATAGGTCACTGACTAAGCCCTGGCCTAAGGCTAAGTCAACTGAGCAGGATCTGAGAAACCACTGGCCATGGCATGAGAAAACTGGTGTGTATTACAAACAACAGTTTGAAGAACTAAAAAAGTTACTTATAAGGTCATACACAATAGCCAAATTGTACAGCTTGTTAAGGGGTGTTATATGAGGACCAGACAAACTTTACGGATAGCTGAAGGGGAATATCAGGGACTTTTCAGGCAGCAGATATGGAGAAAGTATCAGAAATATCAAATAACTGTCAGAAAACCAGAACCAATGGGGAAAAAGTAATTGGGGTGCATGTTTATTTAGGAGATGATGAGGGTGTTAAGAGGGAAGACTCTGGGAGGGGGTAAAAAAAGAACATAAGGGGTCACAAATCAAATCATAGGGCTGTTTGGCTGTCCCTGTTTGGCAGCCCTGCAGTTTGGAGCAGAGTGATAAACCCACTGTTTCCACTGTGCTCGTGTCTGACTTGCTTTTGCAGTCAGAAGGGAACTGGTGTCATTCCCACATTGGCAAAGGAGGCACAGCAGCTTTCCTCCTAAGGCTATTGTGGAACAAGTGGAGGGTGCTAACCGACATCTTCACCCTTCCCCAGCCTCCTTTATCACCATGAACTTCCTCCTAACACTTGCACTTCCTACAATTTTTATAAATCATAACTTTTGAATTGTTACACTTTTCGGTAAATTTGTAACATATTGTTCCTTAATACCAGAGATTGCTTCTGTCTCTTCCTTGCTTCACTTTGAAGAAAAAAGAGGGAGTGGTGAGCCAGTCGCTGTGACTAAGGTAAATCTTGAGTAATTTGGTTAAGTGCAATTGCTGTTGTGCCTGGGATGTTCCAAGGTCTATGTGGAATCCTTAACTTCCATTTTGAAATCAAACTGGAACTCTCTCAATTGGGGGGAGTGATCTTCCCATTTTTCACTGTGTGAAAACAAAATTGTTTTTAATAGGAAATTTTATTATGCAGCAAATAGCCATGAATGAGCTCAGAATAAGGAGATATACCTAAATCATTTAGTTGCTTAGGAAATAACTCTTTTTTGCCTGTTTGTTTTGCTTGAGTCTGTTATTGGATACAAACTATCCACAGCTGTGGATAGTTGTGCTCACAAAGTGAAGCAATTCCATAGCGTCCAGAGTACAGCCATTTAACTGTTTGAGGAGCCATTTCCTACAAGCCTATTTAAAGCTTAACATTTTTAATGTGAGAAATGTCTGAAAGAACTACAGGTGCTGAAACTAAATTTAAACCTGTTAGAAAACAGCATGAGATTTTTTTCTCCATTCTATATTTCTTCCTGTAGACTAATGATTTAGAGGAAGGCCATGAGGGCTAATGAACACCTGCTGGGACTTTATATAGGATATCAAAGCTGGTGCGACCCACATACATCTAGCTCTAACACTGTAACTCAGATTAGAAAAAAAGTATTTGATACTATCTGGTTCAATTGCTATAAGCTTAAAACTCGGAAGTGGTCAATGAAAGATCCACTTTTGCTGCCTGAAAGAAGTCGCCTTTCAGAACCACACCTGGAAATGTCAGACTATCCGTGGGAAATTCACATCCCACTAGTATGTGGAAATATGAAGTATCACTTGGTTCTTCACACCATTAGATTGTGACAGCTCTTCCCACAGCAGGCGGTAGTAGGCATGGTCAAAGACTGAAATATTGTTGTGAATAACAAAACTGAAGGAATTGTGGATTTGCCAACTTTCAGCAGTCAGTGGGGTAGCTTGTCATATGGTATTAGTTATAATGTTCTTCTCTCCTATAAGAAAGGTTGATCCTTGGCACATTTTCAGTGTTTTCTATACTAACAGGTCTGTACCTGCGGGATCTTGGAACAAGTTTTGACAGTTGCATGGGCCAAAGAAATGACATATTGAGGGGTCATTCTCTGGTGCTCACAGGGGCCTGGCTGAAGTTCTTGCTTGTGGGAGCAGCAGGTTAGTGTTTCTCTGGGCTGTCGTTGGCTCATCCAAAGTGAGGTATGTATCTCTACCCAACTTCTCCTCAAAGCAATCGCATTTGCTAACTGAACGCATGAAATGGCTTTGCCTGAATGAGGATCTAAGAAACCTGATGAGAAAAGAGCTGAGAAACAGATCTTAGCTACTTTCAGGTTCACCTCCATGTTTTCCACAAAGAAGCATTGTTCCTTCTCCAAAATGTAAGCTTCTTTCAAGGGACAAGCAGATTCCTCTCCCTACCAAACATATGTTGCCATATAAGCACACATACAGCATTTATTCTGAATATTCAATCCCAAAGGATGGCTCCTCTGAGAAGGCTGCAGGACTGAATCCTTGAACCTTGCCATTTTTCTCCCTTTCAGTTTTTTTTCTTACTACAATCAATAGATCGGTTATTAGTTTAGACATTATTCTGTGATGTGTTTGCATGATCTCATGTATAAACTTCCTGCTGCCAAAATACTAGCCTTCATTTTAAAACCATTTTGTGGCCTCAGTAATTGCCAAAATACATCTCTGTTTTGCTGAGATCTGAGTATCTCTCCAACCCATGCTGCTCTGAAAGCTATTAAAAAAATTCATTATTTGGATCAGTTAAAAATCACGTTGTGCACAAGAAGAACTAAAAATATTCTGCAAGTATTGGTAGGATACTGTGGAATTGGGTTCCTATCTGGTTCTGAATGGAGGAATACAATGTGACTGAGACAAAGAAGCTCCGTCAAGGTACAGGAGCTTTCATAAGGAACCACTGCATCTGCAGGCTGTACAGCTAAACATTCACAAAGCCAGTGGTGGAGCTGTTACCCTGAAAATGTTGTAATTGGCCTCTCAGTTGACTTGTAGCTACCCGACTGTGACCATCTATGGGCAAAGGAGCTCTTAGCAGTATTTGTGTGTGGTAGTTTATGGTCTTGCCTTGTATGTTGCATTACATCTGGCTGCAAAAATGCTTTCGGTGTTTGTGCCCTAAGACTGGATTCAGAAATACAGCAGATTCCTGCCTCCACTGCAGGAGTTCTGAGTGATGCTGGGGAGGTTGCATTAGCTGGAGTAAGAATAACATTTTCTTACTTCTTTGGGGCCTTGACATAGTAAGAAGAATGATTATTTATTTTGAGAAATATCAAGGACAGGTGACTACAGATGAAGAACACACTCCTAAAGCAGTAGATCCCAAATTTTCTAATTGTCACCCCTGTCGTGAAGTTATAATCCCAAGTTTATTGGCTCCTCCAGGACCTCAGACCAGCTTGTGAACTATCTTCCATCCATACTGAGGATTCAGTTGCACTTTTTAGGTTTTCACAATTTACTGTGTAGCAATACTTGCATCTTGAACAGCTCACTGTTGAATCCTGAGTTTGGTGTGCCATTTGACTGGAATTTACCTATAAAAAAATAATCAATTCTATATTCATGTAGTAAAATTGCTACAATTGTAACTGCTGCTTTGCATAGACCTTGGAGAATTTAATTATGGTTGTCACAGCAACTTTAATTCTTCTGTCTTTTATGTCTATTCCCGCACATAGTATCAACTTATTCCTCAGTTTAAGGTGCATGTCCAATGTTAAAACTGCTGTGAAAATGAACAGTATTAAATTTCCTGTATTTTTTTGTCTTAAAAACCTGAACTATAGTATTTTTTGCCTTCAGCAGTGTTGTGAATTTCATTTTCTTAACAAGAAGGCAAAGGAAAAATGTGTTTGATAGTTGTGCGAACTGCTGCCCAGAGCACAGAAGTTGGTAGGTTATTAGCATTTTAAGATAACACACTCATTCTGGCATGAAGAGTAGTCCTTGATTAATTTTGCTGAGGTATAATGTAGGATGTTCTGCTAAGTATGAGCATTTTGTAGAATGCTTGTGGTATATATTAAACTTCCCATGCTGTCATGTAAATAAGCATTTATTTCTAGCATAGATACTGTACACTAGGAAAGTGTGCTTTGCACTAGGAACTTTCATGTTCCTAACTCCAGCATTAGTGAGGGAATGGTAACATGAGCTGCAACCAGCAAGCACAGCTGACGGGAGCTCCTGAAATGAGCTGCTTTGCAGGGATGAGGAAAGAGCTAGATTAATGAGTCAACAGGACCTTTTTCCCCTCCATTAACATATTTTAATTCAGCTATTTTAATTCTTTCCCAGTCTATCAGATCAGGTCTGTACTTTGCATGTACTCAGTTCCCTGTTGATAGCAAGAGTAAGAGCATCTGCTTGCTCAGGAGAAACTTCTGGAATCAAAGGCTGAATTATTATCCTCTTCCTCCCCACTCTTATATTCATTCTTCTCTTCCCCACACACAAACATACCCATGATTTCCTGTCATTTATCTTTACTAATTCTTGTTTTCATTCTTCTACACCCTCCTACATTCCTTTTACATACACATATACATATGTAAGACCTGCAATGGATTGGCCCCTCTCCATATAGCTGACAGGACACTTTCAAAAAGCCCCACTTCCTAACAGATATATTTTCCATCAGTAGTAATTGGGCTCAAGAGAAAAGAGGAAGCCTAGAATTGAATGTATAACAATGTAAGTGATATAAATGTGAATTCCTATGGTGATGGTTGAATGGAAGAGTGTATACCAAAATTAAATTTCAATTTATCATACAGAAACCTCTATGGAGCAAAGTACTTACAAAGAGCAATATGACACCAAAAAATAAGGGTAAAGAAAGAAAATAACTCCGTTTTTAACAAGTTATTTAAAACTCTTCAAGGGAAAATCTTAATCTTTTTCTCTTGAATAAATAATGCAATATGGCAAGGACACCTGAAAGCTGAAATAGAACTGTAGCCAAGCAGAAAATATATCCTTTGCCATGAAAGAGATCCACCCACACATGGTAGTAGTAACAACCAATAAAATAAAACTGGGGCTTATAAAACACATAATTTCAGTCACAATTAATTATAAAAGTTGAAACAGAAGAATTGCTTGCAGCATGGTGAGGAGAATTTTCATTCCTTCTCAACATATTTGCCATAAAGGATTCCCACACAGTAATTAAATGCAGTATTTTTGTGGCTATTTTCCATACAGGAGAAGTTAATTTTTCTGTAGTCTTGGAAAGAAGCTCTGCTCAGGCCTTTTGGTTCAGCAATAAAAAGAATAAACCACTGCACTAGTTATCCCTTCTCTTCTACAGTATTCTGTCATTCTCTGGTGCTTATAATTTTATATTTTCACCTGGCAACAGGAACAATATGGTAAAGACAGAATAAAGACATATCTGAAGAAGTTCAGAGTGGTAAGACCATAAGCAGCAAGAACCATCGACTTGAGTTCACGAGCAGCATACACCATATTAGCCTTCCCTGCTTTGACTTCCCAACTGCAATGACCCTTGCCTGATCTTTCTCTTGTCCAGATTAAGCAACTGTAGTTCATCTTTAGAGAGCAAGGCATGTCAGGCAAGAACCCAAATCTTGCTCCGGTGCAACACTGGAATAAAGCTGAGGCGTACACCTGAAAATCCCATGCGCATCTGTACATACAGTCATTTTCATCAACTTACACATAATATTAGTGTAGTTTAACCAAGAACCACCATGTGATGTAAAGTCCTGTGAAAGTCCTGTGATATCAAGGACTGTGCTTTCAAGCAATCTAGCCTCTCACGCATAATAAGTCTGGGAGTGAGGCAATGAAGAAACAATTGATTTTGTTAAGCAAAACCAAAGGAATGATGTCATGGAATAAAGAACACTTATTTCAGGCACTGTGACTGATGAATCAGCAAAAATAAATACCTATCAAAATACAAACAAATATCTGGGACCAAAGAATCAAACAGATCAGAGAACAGTTAGAGCTCAATATTTCTGAAAATATGAAAGACAACCAGAATATTAAAATGGAACTTTCTCTGAACCTTCAAAGAAAGGGTTGTAGGGAAAAGAAAAATGATGGGAAGGACATAGCATGCCCTGATATACTTAATTCACTTAAAAACTTTTCCTTAGCTTCGAAACTGCAAAACAAAATGTCAATGATGTCTACATCCTATGTAAAATTGAAATATGAGACTTGGTTTTGATGGCATATGTAAAAAAGGAAAGTGAAACTATAGGAAACTTTGTGATTCTTTTCAGCGTGGAAAGCAAGTCTTGAGGAGTGGTATCTCTGTAAGAGAAATAGAGATCAGGCACCTGCAGCATGATATAGAAATGGATATTCAGCTCTTCTGAAAGATCAATGCTTCTAGAAACTCCACTTTTTGGAAAGAGGTGGGATCTATAAAAAGCATTTAGTTTGCATTCCAGGCACAGAGACTCTTGGGGGATACAGAATTAATCCCTATGAAGACCACTTCAGGCAATGGAAACCCCTCTAGTTGAGGATGAAGTTTAAAGATGGTGAGCATGGCGAATGTGATTAAAATATTAGAAGAGAGCTGAGGCAAAAAATAAAATCAGATTTAGCAGTGCACTTAACGCATATCATGCAGACAAATTAGGACAATGCCTGTCATGTTAGAAAGGAGAGAAAAATACAGTGGATTTCCTGACCTTATATGAATTTTCCAGTGCCAAGACACTTGTACAAAACAGAGAAATTGGACCCCCCCCAAAATGTGTAGCAATGAACACAGAGGAGGAAGAGAATGAACTACAAACAAAAAAGCAAGTGGGGTATTTATTAATGCTGAACTATACACTAGGTGTTCAATTCAGTTGCCCTAACACAAGTGCTTAGCACACCCAGTGTATCTGAGACTTCACACAGACCTAGCAGACATAACACAGAACCCATATGAGACTCTCATCTTTCTACAGCAGCAGGTAGAAGCCAAGCATCTATCCTACAGCATAATAAAAGGCATTAAACATCTGAGTTTAGTAGTGTGTAACACACAAGGCCAAAATAATGTAATTAGCATTACAAAAAAAGACCCACAGGTGGTGTCCAACCTACAGTTTTGTTAGCTGTAAATAGAAATAAATAGGAAAGAGTTCATTTTGCAGTAGTGCTGATGATAAGCAGCATGCACTGAGGATTAAAAGAATGTCAAATGATTTTTTTCAGGAAATCAAATTGCTTTGAAGAATACTGGGTCAAAATAATTGGGAAATTGTCTGGAAGCCCTTTGAATGACTTAAGGGGCCAAATACAACACCCTTCTGCCCCCTAATTATGCTTCTGGGAATGCTTTTCATGCCTGAGACAAAGGTCCCAGAAGGAACTGAATAGCTTTATTGCATCAGAAACAAGAAATAGAAAGGGAACCTGAAGGTAGATACTCTCACGTGATCACTGCAGAGAAAAAAAAGATGGATCTCTCCTTTTCTGCAAGTCTGAAAGAAGGTAGTTCATATACAGGGTAGGAATATTTTTACTAGGTACAAGATGAGACATTTTAAAAGATATGGATGATGCTAAGTATCTTCATGTGCTAAAATATGTCAGCACAGAAGGTTCTTTCAAAAATAAAATTAAAATCCAATATAATCCTGGCAAATGAAGTACTTCCCTGAAGAACAACCTTGGGGCTATGATAAGCACCTGAGTTGTTTCTTCTGAACCTATGACAAGCTACAAAATACTAATGTTTACAAGCTGACTTGCAGAAAAACAGCAGAAAAGTTCACCAGAGACACTAGGCAAACCTCAGAAAAGAACTTGTTATCAGACTAAAGCAAAAGGAACAAAAATGCCCATTCCACGTGAAAAAAGAAGAGATGTTACTGGCACAAAGCACCCATTTTACCTTTTGCCAGTACTGCAGGAAAGCTGGAGAAAGGCAACCTTCCCAGCCACTGCACTGGGAAGTGCAAATGCTGTGCTCTTGCACCATACAGACTGCTTCTGCTTCTCAGGAACTTCTGGAAACCATGGACTCTGTAGGACACTTCCACCTAATTTGGGTGTCTTCTAAGACTGCTGCTATTTAAGAATTTTCAGTGGATGTTGGATGTAAATTTTAATAAATTGACTCCAAAACTGGAAGTGGTAAATAAAGATTTTCTAGTATTAAATGAGTGAATGACCAAATCAAGCTTGGCATTGTCTTTTTACAACAGTAAGGTCAAACTGGAGGTTACTGCCTTGTGTTTCACAGCACTAAGTAAAACTCAGTGTCAGACTATTTAAACAGAGGGTTTGGCTGTAGTCCCTTGGTATATTTTTTTCATTCCCTTGTTTATGGAAGGCCAACATTACCTAAAAAGAATCACAGGTCATTTATTTCTACAGCTAAAGAAATTAATAAAACCCTTCACTTAGCTCAGGCCAGAACTTGCCTGGTTTGTCTAAGGAGCCAAGATAAGGAGCCTTACAATGTTGAAGAAAAAATAAATACATTAAGTTGAAGACATAATTGTTGTGTAGGCATTGAAAAATCTGAGAAGGGTAATGAATGTTTTATAGCTGTCGCATTTAGAAAGAAACAAAAGGATTTATCAAGATTTTTGATAGACACCAACCAAACTAGCTCCTAACAGAAAGCTTCACTGAAATTACACCTCCCTGTGGAAAGTAGCAGTAATTTTATTTGCATTATTTGAAATAGAAACAAGCATATTAACATTAAAAATGTTAACATATGCTGAGACTATTGTTCTTCTGGGAAACAAAAGCTACAAGAGGAGGCTGCATGTGATTGCCAGACACACTACAGCTGGCATAACAGTACCTCAGCTGGCTGCGATGACAACCAAAATGGTGTGCCAAAGCAGCAGACAACATTTGCTTCAGCTTCCAGAAAAGAAGGGTACTGGGGACACGGAGGTTTCTATTTTGCCTGAGAGAAGCCCAGTTAAACAGCAGAGCGAGTCAAGGAGCTTAAGTCTAGGAGAGAATACTGGGGAAGAAAACAGACCTTGTCACTGTAATGGTGAGATTTCAACAGTGATGCTCAAGTCCAAATGACAGTACAAGCCTCTCAAAGGATTAGTGACAGATTATTAGAAAAATATAGATAATAGGTCAATTCCAAATATCACTGTCAGTGAATAGGGCAGAATCCTGCAGCCTGGCAGAGGCAAGGCTGCTGCGGCTCCATGACCCCAGGTCCAAACTGTAGCGAGGCTGAGCACACGTTTCCAGTAGGCACATGCACACAGAGCGCACGTATACGACACATGTATGCAGGCACAGCAGGCTACACAGAGAACACAGACAGAAACACTGAGCACTCACATAGACACAAAGAGCACCAATGGCTTTGGCTGAGCAGGATGGAGGTCTGCTAGTGGTTATATACGTATATGTACATAAATAGATATGTACATTGTGGATTGCTCCGTCAGCTGGGCTCAGACACAATCTGCTCAGTAGCTGCCACTACTCATCTTTCCCTGACTCATCTTGATGGGTTTCACACTTGGACACTAGGGCTGTGGCTTTTCTGGGGCACACCTGGGAGGGGCTCAAATAGGATGTCTCTTCCTCTGAGGCCTTAATTTGGGTTCCCTGCCTGCTACAGTGTCCCTGTGCTCATGTGGGTTTGTGGAGATGAGCCTGTGATAGCATGACGGCTCATGTGATGGGCCTGGGATTATCCAGGGCAGGGGATTATTTGAGCTCCCCAGCTGCTATTGTCTCTCTGTGCTCCTTTGTGGGTGTGCAGATGAGTTTTTATGACATAACTCAACAATCGAGAATTATGTTTATTGAATATTAGGTAATTGGGGAAAAGGAAAAAAAAAAGAGAAGATGCCGGTTTGGGAATCGCACAGTAGTAAGCGTAGCTTCTCAGGAACAGGAAGCCTAGAGGAGAGGAACTGAAAAAGCATGTTGTGCAATGCCAGGTCTGTCAGTAAATAAAGGCTATCTCTTTGAAACAACGTATTTCTGGAGCCAAACCCAAAAATGTAATTAAGCACAGCACTCCTGGGTATGTGCAACAGCACTGTAGGCCCAAGGAAGTCAATCCAGTTAAGTAGTTACAATCTACTGACCCTTTGTTGCTTAGGCAGGTCTGGATTTTTGCAGACTGATCTTCTGAAGGTGTGTAAATACTCATAGACTTTCTTTTGTTGGATCTTACCTTGAAGAATTCCAGACCACCACAAAGATTATTACGTGCTCTGTCTTAAACAGGGTAGACTATAATGTTCAGTGTCTTGCAGACTTTATCATCCTTCTATTTGGTTCTTGGTTCCAGCCTTTAATAACCAGAGTTACTATATTTTAAACTTTTTACATTGAGGACTTGCTATTAGTGCTCTATACGAATGAAAACCTATTCATATCTTAATATATGTATCCTACTACAAATTTTCCCTTGGGAATTAAAAAATGTAGTTACAAAAATGCAGCTCGTTATTATTTTAATCATTGGAAAAAAAGAACAAAATTAGTATTGCTTTTGAGAAAGATGTTTGGTTTACACCTATCTGACTATTTTCAAGTCTCCTTAGGATCAAAGATATCAAAATATATAACAAACAAGGAATTTCTCATATTTATTTTAAGTACTGATATCTGCTGCTTCTTTACTGTTCCATTTCTCAATCAGCACGCCTCATATAAAATCTAGGTTTTTATGGTATTTAAATGTAAGAATTTTCTTGCCTCTTCCAGAGCTAGCAAGATCAAGTGATAGAAACAGAAATTTCAGCCAGATATACCATCTAAAATACTTGTAGTAGAATAAAAAATGCCTGAAATTAGCTTTCATACCAGTCCAAGTGTTTGCTTAAAATTTTGGTTTCAAGATTACTGTATGAAGATGACCCTGGCTTGCTGAAGACCAGCAAATGTTTCAGTTTTCTCAGCAGTAAACAAGTAGCCCTAATACACATTGTCAAACTTTTATTTAGTGATTATTTAGTCAAAACAGACAATGTTAATGTAGTTACATGGAGTACTTCCTTTTTTAATGGATGATGAACAGTAGCTTAAGAAGTGCCACAAGTCCATGTAGTTCTGTAGTTTGACAGAATCTTCAGACAGATGCTTAAGAGGAAGATGCAAAGAAAACCTTCAGTCCAAATCTGTAGAAGGGGCTTGCTTATAGTGGGAATTTTTATTATGCTTCATTAGGTCTTACCTTATGTACTTTAACATAGTCACATTTCATTTGATCAGACAAAGATTATCTGGAAGGTCTGAGAGAGAAAGCAGTTGTGACCTCCTCGTTCTTTTGACTAATGCCACAAAGCACAGTCTTTGTATTCGTATATAGCTGCATACAGTCTTGACGGATGACACGGTTCAGCAAAAAGAAGGGATAGGCGGATTCTGCAATTTAAAAGTTTAGGGGAAAAGTTATGGTGCTTCACAGTCATCATTTTATTTGAAGAATTTACCACTGCAGTAAAAAATGGTTATAATGTATGTAGTATCATAACACAGATGTATGCCCTCCCTAAGTACCATGTGGCATGGCAAACAAGAAATATGCAACCAGCCCACCAATGTTCCAAAACTGTCTTTTCAGAATATTTACTCCCTTTGTGATACTCCTTATTTTTAAAGACATCCAACAGAAACCTAAGTTTCTCTGCTAAGTTTGTCTGAAAGGGAGACCCTGTACTGAAGAGATTCAGTATCAACTAGGCAGCAAAGAATGTGATCCTGGGAAGGAAATCACAGTGGCACTTCTGTGGATATCATTGCTAAAACTGTTCTTTCATAATGTGAAAATGCTGCTTAAACTGCTTGAAAAAATCAGCCAACTCAAACAAAACAAAACAAAACAAAAAAACCCAGTCAGTTTCATAAGGAGAGTTTATTTCAAGACCGTTTGCTGTAAGAAGTCATCTATCTTTTAAAAGATATAGAAATGCCTCTTCTGTTATTTATAGTTCAATTTCCTCCAAACATACTTCTCAGATGAACAATGCAAGGAGAACAAAAGCAACAAGATCATTCATAGTCTTAAATTTTAAAATACCAATTCTGAAGCACTCAGGATTCCTGACTAAAGTATCTTTAATTTGAGAAGACAGATGCTGTGCGGAGGAACATATGGCAGACTTTACTCAAGACTGTGGCATTCTTTGATTTCATTGTTTTGTGTCAGAATCTAAACAATCTTTATATATGTGGAATTTTTTGCTGCATATGTGATAAGAAAATGACATTAAAACTTTTTTCCCCTGAGCTGAAGATCAAATAAGGAAAACAAATTTAAAAAGACAAGAGGATGGATTTTAATCTGCCCAAATATCACTTCTCTTCTTGTGTGCAACAAAAATATATTATTTTAATCTGATTTTTTTTTTTTAAGTACTGGATAACTCATGGGTTTCTGAATGGACATTTTTTACCTACTGTGTCAAACATTTTTTATTCTGGATTAATGACTAACAGTTGTTACAATTTGACAGGTGTTAAACCAAGTATATGAAAATAATCAGCTTGTTTCATGCCAGTGGTGTATTCACATCACTGCAAATGGCACAAATGTGCAGTTTCAATATTCAGTTCAAACAGCTATTTTGACTGAATCACCTCTTTAGTTCCCCAATAAATTTCTTCTTCTTCCTTCTTGATCTGTTCCGTAACGTGCACAGACCCATATTCTTTTGTCTATGGAAGCCAAATTTCTAGCAGCCTAACAGTGCAAAACTGCCAACGCCTTTCTGTAGAACCAATGCATCAGTCAAGATGAATTCTTCTTTTCGGTCTAAAGAACCAGATCTCAATAAAAAGCTGAGAAGCAAATTAGGGATGAATGAAATATTCCTTCACTTGAGCTTCTTCTCAGTTGATATCTAACCTCTATTAAGGTATAATTTTTTTTTCTTTTAAGTTCCCATTTGCAGATATGCTTCTGAACATGGCCAAAACTATGCTGTCTTGACGGGACTAAGCAGCTCAGTTAAATACCACACTGAGATACAGTAATTAAAGGCTCAATTCAGTTGCTCACACATAGCTTTCTAGTGTCATGTGAGATGTTGCAGGGTGCCATGGTTTCCAGTTAGTGCTCCAGAATAGTATAGATATCCTGCAAATGCTGTACCATATCTGCCAGACTTATGAAGATATCTTGGAAAACTTAGGGCTTCTAAGTGCACCTACTGTGCAGATCACTGAGTCAAGCCCTGGGGATTCAGTTCATGCTTAAGATACCTATAATTATTATTTATATATCTACATGGGCTGTAGAGACCTGACTGAATCAAGCTCTAGGTGTCTAAACCTCCAATATAATCAGATGTCTACCTGATTGTAGTAGATACCCACTGATCATAACATAGATATCTAATGTTTACTGAGATGCCACAGGTTAGCCAGGGCATAAACACAGGCCTGTCAAATATGGTACAGGATATATAGGAAACTTGTGTCCACCCAGTCTGCCAGCAGGCAACAAGGTGGGGTTCCCAAGATGGGAGTAAAAGTAGCTTTAAATGCGAACTGTTTTTAACTGCTAAATAGCTAAAAAGGAAAGAAAATTCCCACCATGATGAAAAAGAAATCAAAGAATCTTCAGTGCAGTTTCCAAATAAGAAGCGTTAGCTAAGGAACATTTTAAAGCTCTGATTTTTTTAGTATCTCTTGCAGATTGTCTAAAAGTAAAACTTACCAGCTGTGTTTTGAAATCCTTTTATACCATTATCTCTCATGTCAGAAGCCATTAAAAGAAGTACAATGGAGTTTTAGAATTGATACTGGAGCACTGTCCCAAGCCTGGTGCTTAGGAGGCCATAGTGTATGAAGATATTCTGATTCAGTGGCTGAAGTAAAATTTATTACCCATGTGACAAAGTAGCAGCATATGCAAAACTACATAGCACTAATAAATAAACAAATTGTGCTATATTTATCTGATCACCTGTGTCATCACAGCTTTCTCTTATTAGTCACACCACTTCCAAGAGTCTTGAGACATATGTCAATTGTTATTGATGAAGTTAAGCTGGGAAGTCTAAAGTTTTATAAGGGCTACGTGAATCTGATGAATGCTCTGTGTATGTGAGTCTGCATCTTGCCCTTTCTAGCACAGAGTGCTGAGTTTGCAATACTTTGAGAATCAGGAAATAAAAACACCTGGTTACAATTTACCACCATTTTCTTTGGCTGGGCTAAACAGCTAGTCTTGTGATCTTTTATTGCTCTTGAATTCCCTCATTAACTCTTTCAAACATACTTTTTATAGCATTTTTTAAATCCATGACAATATAAGATGTCTGATACTATCTCTGATTTATAAGAGCAGTCTTTATTATAAAGCACCAGACACCTCAGCTTTCCCATGACACTATTTTAACTTGTAATAATATTCCCAGTGAATTAGGCCCAAGCTGTGCATTGTTCAGCATTGAATCTTAGGGCTATCAAGAGGTCATATACAATGAGGCTGTATACTTATTGTTTCTCTTGCATGCATTGCTGGGCTTGCAAATTCTTGATTGAAGAGGAAAATCTCCCCACCTATTGCTGTCCTGCTTAGTTGACCAGAAAGTCTAGTCATTGCAGTACCACTTACCAGCACACTATTTCAAACTTAACCTTCCAAACCTAACACTTGCAGTATTCTCATAAAAATGAATGGATATTCACTTCATTTAATTCCTGCAGTGAGACATTATAGCTCTGATTCCGAGTTACGCTATGAGAGCTTTGCACTATGTGGGCAGTTCATGTGCACAGAGCTTGGACCATCCATTCAGCTGCCATTGGACGCTCTGATATTGCTAAAATTTTACATTAGGACATAGGAAGGCTCCCTGATCCTCTTTATTATATAGAATATGAAAATAGTCTAATGTAATTTTTTTTCTCACTTAAGTACCAATTGCTTATATAGAAAGTCTCTAAGCTTACATCCTTAGTATGATAATGCCATATCCTAGAGCAGTAAGATGCAGCAGTGCTTAAGGTCGTGGCTATCCTTAAATGATTTGACAATACACCATCCATTCCTTGGGTTTTAGATAGGATTTTATTGTGCAGAGGAAGCTACCAGAGGCTCTGTAAATCCTTTTGGCTAGAACTGAAGTAGACAGCAGTGACATAACCCACTCATGTTCAGCTGAGCTGATCCAAAGACTGCCCAATTGCTTCCTTGAGCAAGAAGGCGAGAAGGAATTCTGCTAGGAAGACTAGACTGGCCAAAATATTTGCTTTATTTTCTTCTCAGCACAGGGTAGGTGTCCTGGTTTCAGCTGGGATAGAGTTAATTGTCTTCCTAGCAGCTGGTACAGTGCTATGTTTTGGGTTCAGTATGAGAAGAATGTTGATAACACTGATGTTTTCAGTTGTTGCTAAGTAGTGTTTAGTCTAAAGTCAAGGATTTTTCAGCTTCTCATGCCCAGCCAGCGAGAAGGCTGGAGGGGCACAAGAAGTTGGCACAGGACACAGCCAGGGCACCTGACCCAAAGTGGCCAAAGGGGTACTCCATACCATGTGACATCATGCCCAGTATATAAACTGGGGGGAGTGGGGCTGGGGGGAATTGCCACTCAGGAACTAACTGGATGTGGATCGGTGGGTGGTGAGCAATTGCATTGTGCATCACTTGTATATCCCAATACTTTTATTATTTTTATTGTCATTTTACTATTGTTATTATTATCATTATTTCTTCCTTTGTGTTCTGTTAAACTGTTCTTATCTCAACCCACGAGTTTTACTTCTTTTCCTGATTTTCTCCCCCATCCCACTGGGTGTGGGGGGGAAGTGAGTGAGTGGCTGCGTGGTGCTTAGTTGCTGGTAGGGGTTAAACCATGACAGTACAGAACTAACTTCACAAACTGTTACAACAGGGACAGCCAAAGAGGAAACCTGTACTTGTGCTCAGTGCGTTCAGAAGGACAAGGACAAGGGACTTCCTACAAGACTAGTGCTATGTGCATTGGCAGAAAAAGATGGAGATACTTAGATTAGCAGAGACCACGTATGCTCCCATGTTAGCAACATGGTCTGTAATTGTATCAAGGGATATTGATACCATGTGCTCACAAACTGTAGGGCGGAAATTGTTTTATGTGTTGTATGTTTATATACCCGTAGCTAGAAATGAAGTTGCAGTCTGCCTTTCAAACGCACTTTTATGTACATGCTTGTTAACTGGTGTGCCTGAATTGGTGGCACACCAGTGCCATATTTTCTGTTCTCTCATGTAATTAAATACCATTCTTTTTAACATTTTCATTATTTCATTGACTATCTTCTGTTTCCCTTCCATCTTTTTGAGATATGAATATCAGAAGTGAACACAGCATTCATGTGAAACCTTTGACATGGCTTCATCTGTTGCCCTATACCTTAGACTATTAAGTCTAAGTGAAGATTAAGATCTTCACTCCAGGATTATGTGTAAAGACACAGAGAGAGTAAACTAATTAAAACAACAGGTTGTCACTGTGAATTATTCTGCTGACATGAAAGCATTCTGGATTACAGAAGACATGCTGACATGTCTACTCACTTGGGTTCATCTATTTTAACAGTTAACATTTGTAAATTGCAATAAATAAATGAAATGCTCTCTTTTTATTATCTTGCTGTCAAAGTGCTAACCTTTTCACTTCTCCCCACGTATTTGTACTTGTTCATAATTTTTTCTCATGGGTGAGAAAAGAATGCGCTTTCCAGTGAAGAAACTGGCAACAGTTTATCAACATATCCTTACAATTAAATATTCAGTAAGAAGTGAAAGCACATTAAGTCCACCCTACATTTGTTCACTCTCTGGGGTACTCTTCAATTCCATGTTAGCTTGGTATATGTCTCCATGGAAGTTTTCCCTCCCACTTTTGAGTCAATCTTATAATTACTTCAGTATCATTTCAAGGCCTGTGAGCTCCTCATTAAAGAGATGGAGAGTTGTTGTACCAATAATGATCTTCTGAGTGAGTTATCTGCAACATCATTAATGGAAAAAAATGGTTTTATTTTACAGAAATAATTGGAAACATTGGCCACATGTGATAAAGTTGCATTCTGTAATTATTTTGCCACGTATGATGTATGTCCTTTGTTTCCTATTATGCTTGTAGAGGCATACTTTCTCATATTTTATGGAAGTTGCTTCAGAGAGCCCCTAATTTATATTTAACAAATGGTTTTTTTCTGAGCCTAATTTGTTTTTGTCAACAGGATGCCTGCTTAATATTGCTTAACTCTGTATAATGCTTACTTGATTTTCACAAACGGAATTTATTCTGGATTTATAACAAAGGTTACAATTCACAGCTATAGCTCCCTTGACAGAACTCTGGCAAAACCATCTCTGCTTGAAGTCAGGCCCGTCCGGCCTGTCCACTGCTTTTTCTCTATTGTTCTGTCCAAGGCATTGTGATCCCAAATTGCTGAGTATTGTTTCCTTGTCCATTCACTGAGAAATTGAATTCCTTTGTTTTGAAATGCAGTCCCTTGCACAAGCCCAAGTCTTGGCCTTACTGGCATAAATGTCCATCAAAAAATTACATCTATGTAAAAAGAAGAAGGATTGTTTTTTTCCTGTATGTACCTGAAATCAGGAATAGAATAGCACATGTTCTTTTTTTGTTGCCTGACTTCTGTTGTTTCGTTGTTGAATGTAGGTATAACCATATCTTACTAAAATTGGCAAGGAAGATGAACAATTACAGAGTGATGTTTACCAGTATTCAAGAAGTTTAACAAGAAGCACAAGCTAAGATCTTCTGAACTTCAGTAAGAAGGGTGATGCTAGAAAATAATCCTCTGATCCCACAAACAGAAAGGCAACACAGCTGAAGGAACTGCTGATCAACAGGGAAATCAGCTTGGTGCTTACAGTTTTGTGTGGATAGATCATATTTTTTTAAGTAAACCCCTGCTTTGACAGATGACTTGTTTTTCTGGAAGCCCAAAAGGGTTATGCTAAAACTCTAAAATTTAGCTGTCTGTAAGGTTAAATACTCACCCTAAACTACTGCTTACAAGATGCTGCCTCCAACAGCACTCACATACAAGACTCACATAAAATATGAACACAGACAGCCAAGTCCCCTTGCTCCTCTTCAGCTGGTAGAGACAGACATTCACTAATGCAGGCACACACACAACACTCTCTGTGTTCACAAGCACATGCACATTTGCAGATCCCCAGAGCACTGGCGCAGATCCTCTGTCTGCCTGGTACCCCTGCCTGGATCCCAGGCCCCCTTACCTGCTTCACGGGTCCCCCTTACACGCTGGCTGGTCTAGCTTGATGCTCACCAGCAAACACGCAGCATTCGCACACTTGTCCCACTGGTACCCAACACCCACAGGTCTCCCCAGATACCAGCATGGACCTTCCATGCACCTGATACCCCTGCTTGGACCTAGGGCTGCCTGTGATCCAGCTGGTCCAGCCTGAGGTTTGCTAGTGAATAACACATGCACACCCTATGCACACCTGGATTGGGGAAGATACAGACAATCACTCCCCCAGAAGCTAGCACCAGGCACATGTGGTCCTGCTGCAGCCACCAGCGCTGAGCCTCTCTCACATCAGTGTCCCCCAGAAGCTGGTTTTGGGACACACACCATTCCCACCCCAGTGGCTGGAGGTTTAAGACCCTCACTCACTTCAGTCACTGATGCTGAGACCCCTGCCCTCACTCCAGCAGCTGACACCACAAGCCAGGGGTGCTATACCCCCACTCTGACTCCAGCTGTTGGCCCCAAATTTCACACACAGACACATACCTGTCTCACCAGTAGCTGGCACTTAGTCTCTCAGCACACATATGCACAGGACAGAAAGAGAAACTATGCAGAAAGGTATTTAAGAAAGGATTTAATAAGAAGATTGGACAGACTGTGGTGATGAGACACAGGGCTTGGTCAGCCAAGAGTATGGACCAGCCCTGGTTTACATGCAACCAGCCCCTTTATACGCCTTTCTGTCTATTTCCCGCTTTGTTCCTCCCCATCCCCTTCCCCTGCACATTCCTTCATCAGTTTCCATAGTTGCACCAACCCGCCTCCAGCACCCTGGACCCTCAGGTTTACATCCTTATCAGTAGCAAAATCCTGGTTTGCCTGCAGTTTCTTGACAGCCCATCAATTAGTGTGACTGATGAGGTTTGTTTCTTGTCTCTGTCTCTGTTAAATTTGTCAGGTTTATGTCTCTGATTTCTGTATGGCTTCCCCCTTTTCCTTATCACCCCATTTGATAAGGTCCTGGATCAGATAACCTTAATGAAATAAACACTCCCATATTCCACACACTCATCAGTTAGTGTGACTGATCAGTTCTGTTCTCATTACTGCCTCCCTTTTTTGTTGAGTTCTTGTATATTCTTGTTTATGCCTTCCTCCTTTCCTATTATCCCCTCTTGCACTGAAAAGGTCTTTGACCAGACACCCTTAAGGGAGAAGATGCTCTCTCTTTCTACATACCAGTACAAATCCCTTTCCTCTGGAGCAGTGGGAAGTGTTCCTCTATGGGCCTTGCTCTCCCTTGTTATCACAGAATGGCTGAGGTGGGAAGGGGCGTCTGAGATCACCTGGTCCAACAACCCTTGCTGAAGCAGGACCACCTACACCTGTTTGCCCAGGACCATGTCCAGATGGCTTTTGATATCTCCGAGGTGGGAGACTCCAAAACGTCTCATGGAAACCTGTGCCACCCTCACAGTAAAAAAAGTGTTTCCTGATGTTCAGACAGATCCTCCTGTGTTTCAGGTTGTTCCCATTGCCTCTTGTCCTGTCACTGGGCACCACTGGGAAGAGCCTGGCTCCATCTTCTTTCCATTCTCCATTCAGGTATTTATAGACATTAATAAGATTCCCCTAAGCCTTCTCTTCTCCAGGCTGAACGGTCCCAGCTCTCTCAGCCTTTCCTCATAGGAGAGATGTTTTTGTCCCTTGATCGTCTTTGTGGCCTGGCTCTGGACTCTCTCCAGTATGTCCATGCCTCTCTTGTACTAGGGAGCAGGAAACTGGACACTGTACTCCAGGTGTGGCCTCACCAGTGCTGAGTAGAGGGCAAGGATCACCTCTACCTGCTGGCAACACTCCTCCTAATGCAGCCCAGGAGAACATTTGGTGCCTCTGCTGCAAGGGCACATTACTGGCTCATGTTCAACTTGGTCCACCAGGACCCCCAGGTTCTTTTCTTCAAAGCTGCTTTCCAGCTGAGCAGCCCCCAGCATGTACTGTCCATAGTTGTTTGCATTAGAGCAAAATGGATATAATTAGTGTAAATGGTGAGAATATGTTTGGATGAAAGGGGTTTGAGGAAAATAATACAGAGAATTCAGGAAAATTAAATTATTGTGTATGCAGAACTAAGGCAGTTTATTAGATTTTAAACCAAATGAAGATACCGATCATACTGATAATACTGTTAGCATTGGAAGTCAGATGTGTGAGAACTCATTTTTTGGAACAGAAAGAAATCTTTTTATCATAGTAGCATGGAGAAATTAAGTGGAAATATCCTTTCTATGTAGAAAACCCTATGCAAAAAAAGAAGAGTGCCACTTTTTTTCAGAATGTGTGGCCCTTTTGTTTTATGGTAAACAGTCCAACAAATTTATGGATTCAAGAATGGCTTTCATAATTATTCTTTGGACTATGAAGATTCTGCCTGCAATTTAGTTTATATGGGATTGTGATTTCTTCTTATTTCTGGGAAAACTAATTTGCTTCATCAATGAATGGATTTGCCAGCAATCACTTTCATGATATGAATACAAGTATCCAGGGAAAGGTAAAAGGTTGATCAAATCCAGCTAGTTAAACTCCCATGAAAGGTACACAGTGGAAGTTATGAGTCTGACAGTGGTTATATTAAGAGCGTACATTGCAATGTGGGTTAAAACATTTTTAAGGTTATTATATAGTTCTACTTAGTTAAAAGGGTGATTGTATTTACCACTCACTACACAACCACTTTGCATAGGAATAAAGAACTGCAACAGCTTTAAGTAAGAGGAGCACATATAACTCATACTCTCATTATGTACACCCCTAACTGCTTCAAACTTCATTGAAAGATATGCTTCTGCAGCTATTCCCTTCCCTTGTTCCCTTCTTCTCCACTCTAGTTTCCAGGACAAGGTCATCCAGGTGACTGTGTTAGATGTGAGCCTGAGTGGGCTCCAGCACTCCTCCAAGCTGGGTTGCACTGGTACTAGGATCATGGCATGCACTGAGTTTTACCCCAGCAGGTAAATATGGATGTACCAGTGAGCTTATTAGGAAAATATTCATGGTGATATTGAGACCCAGGAATCTTAGATTTTATTCTGGTTCTGCAATGTGCTTCTCATGACATGGAATCATAGAATCACAGAATCATAGAATCATAGAAAGGTTTGGGTTGGAAGGGACCTTAAAGATCATCTAGTTCCAACCCCCTGCCATGGGCAGGGACTCCTTCCACTAGACCAGGTTGCTCAAAGCCCCATCCAACCTGGCTTTGAACACTTCCAGGGATGGGCCAGCCACAACTTCTCTGGGCAACCTGTTCCAGTGCCTCACCACCCTCACAGTGAAAAACTTCCTTACATCTGAGTTAAATCTCAGTTTCCTCTTTCAGTTTAAAGCCATTACCCCTTGTCCTATCACTAGATGACCTTGTAGAAAGTCCCTCTCTGGCTTTCTTGTAGGCCCCCTTTAGGTACAGGAAGGCTTCTATAAGGTGTCCCTGGAGCCTTTTCTTCTCCAGGCTGAACAACCCCAACTCTCTCAGCCTGTCTTCATAGGAGAGGAGCTCCAGTCCTCTGATCATCTTCACGGCCCTCCTCTGGACTCGCTCCAACAGGTCCATGTCCTTCTAATGTTGGGGCTCCCAGAGCTGAACAAAATACTATCCAAATATATTTTAATTTGCAATAAGTTAAATTATTTTTCCCCAAGTTTTGTCTGTTTTGCCCATGACAGTAGTCAATTAGTCATCTCCCTGTCATTGCTTGACCCACAAGCTTTTTCATCCAATTTTCTTCCCCAGTCCTGTTGAGGAGGGGGCATGAGAGAGTAGCTGGTGGGCATCTGGCAGCCAGCCAAGGTCAACCCACCACAGAATACTTCTTCTGATAACTTTCCAAGAGTATTTCTTTAGTACTGCAAGCAAAAATAAAAATCCATCCTTTCCTCATTTCCCTCCCAGTGCTCACCCCATAATTGTCCTTCACTCCCCTTCTCCCCCAAATTTGACCTCCTTGACCAGACAGCCATTCTATTTCTACCATCTACTTGTACCTAGTTTTCTTCCAGAGTTCTTAGTTCTTCCTTGTCTAATTCTTTTCTCTCTTTCCATGTCACATCAATCATTCTTCCTTTGTTCCCTCAGGACCTCTGAATCCCAGTCCTTACCTTCTCCTCTAGACTCTACAACAAATCTCTGCCCATCCCGTCTTGCTCATTTCTATGTTACAGTTGATTATTTCAAGCATCTCTTACTACTGCTGAACATGGTCTCTGCCACAGACTTCTCATTTAGCCACTCCCAGTCTCATCAGTTCTCAGTTTTTCTCAGTTAATTTCTCATCTCTCTTGAAGTCTGTTTTCTAAGGTCCCCTCCGCACTTTTATTGATTCAGTGCACTGCAATCATGGTCGTAATCCTTGTGTCTTTTGGGTTTGAATTATGCAGTGTCTTCTTCCTCCATGTGATGACTCCATGTGACAAATGTGTTCTCAGAGAAGTTATCCAAAATCGCTCTTGGCAGAACTTTGTAGAACTGCCATTTGAGGGGAAGCCTTGTTTAATCCTTTGCAAACAGAATCTACTAAGAATTTACCTGCTAAAATTAACTATAAATTGAGGATGCACAGACTGCAATTTTGCAAATGCTTATAACATGACACCATGTGGGTAGATTTTCAAGCTGATGGCAAATAGATGTAAACTTTCCCTTCACTGCCAAAATTATTCAGGGTAAAGCACATAACCATGAGTAGCAATTCCAGCCCAAATGTTTAAAGTCTGGCAAAATTGTAAACAACTGAAAACAGGGTCTTGCTATGCAATCAGTAGGGAAACAAAATAGTAGGTGAATTTACCAACCCCACTTGTATGTGAACACTTACAAGACCAGATTATCAGCTGGTAGAAATCACAGAAACTGCAATGAGTGACTGACAGTACCTCTGACTCATAGCAGGTATAGATAAAGCTTGTTAAATATAAATTAAATTCTATGTTTAGATCCTCTGTGAGAAAGCATCCTTTATTGTTGCATTTTTAGTGTATCAGTGAGTTTATTAAGGTAAAAATCATAAAACAATCCTGGATTATAATTAACTATTGAAAATGGCATCATAGTCTTTGTCATCATTATGGTGCTCATCTCCTGCAATGCCATTAATATGTGATATAGTAGAACATTACATTCTAAATCCTACAAATGGAAAGAGTCTTTTAAAAAGACTAAAGTCATTCTCCAGAACATTCTTCTGAAATATCTGTAGTGTCATTTTTAGGAAAAATAAACCTATAAGCTCTTAAAAGCAAAAGTTGAGTTAAAAATATTTCATTTCTAAATCTAAGCAAGAAAATATGCAAGACTTTTACCTCTGAAAGCATGATTTCTTTTATACATTTTATATAAACCCCAACATCTACAATGATATAGAGAGCTAACACTCTACCCAAAACCCTCAAAATTACTTCCTGTTTACAGAGAGCATCAGTGAGATATCTTGACCTAATAATTTCTGTACAAAATGCCCACAGGGTTAAAACTTTGGGCCTAGTTCTTCAGCAGTCCACTCCCAAGAAGGGCATTTGCTTACGATGTTTGCTGCTGCCCCTCCCAAATCTTTGGGCTCAACAGAAATAAGATGAGGATGTGCATGTAAAGTATTGAAATAAAAAATTGACTAGTTGAGGCAGAGTCCTTGTAAGCAGAACATCCATACTAATGCATTCTTTATTATTCACATTTCGAAGACATCTGTCAAAATAATAGCTAAATGCCAAAACACTGCTGAGGAAAAACGCATTTAGATTAGAAGTCAAAACCCAAACTTGATATTTAATATCACATAATGTTATAGACATATGTACTTAAGAATTTTCTTCCTGGAGATCAGTTTATATTTGCCTTTCTTCTGTTCTATCCTGTTAAAAACAGTTCACTTCCCTGTAAAATTCCTCTCTCTTTTCATTGGGTGTATCTTTCAAATAATTGTGTGCAGATATTCTGACAATCCCACATTTAAAGCCTTTTGTTAACATAATTTTCTTTTATTTGTATTCATGGTAGCTACTGAGAACTCTATTCTCTTGTGTTAAGCACTATGCAAAGTGCAACAAAAATGTGATGGTCACTGTTCAGAATCGCTTGCATTTCTAGAGGACTTTTTACCTCGATTTGTGCATAGAGAGAGAGAGATAAAATACAGTTATCCTTTCCTGTCTCACATGAAATAGACATAATTGCATGGAAAAAAGATTTTTACAACTTCAGACTATTTTTGAGAATTTTATGTGCACACCATTTTTCTCACAAGTTAAATATCTTTGTTCTGCAAATAGCAACAAACCAGTGTCTATGAGTTTCTTTCTTTCATTTTAAGTGCAGTCAAGGCTATCACACTACCCATATTTCCTGGCATAACCTGTATCCTGGAATCGATGAAAAGAATGGCAGAAAAAGTTTCTTCCCAGCTCAAGCAAAATTCAGTGCGAGAACTTATGGAAGGGGAAGGTGACACTTATTCACAAGATCTCCAAGCTGATCTTACTCACTTGCAGTCTTTTTTTCATATAACTCATGCCCTCACATACACACACACACACATACTCACCAGCACCAGGATGCCAAGTACCCAGTGATCTGGCTGGGATCATTTGTGCAACACAAGGGACAAGAAACACTGGCTAGCAAGGCTTCACCACATCTCTGGAGTTCTTTTTGATGGGCAAAACCAAACCAGTTTTGGACTTAATGGGGAGGTCCTCAGAATATTGCTTATTTCAGCCTGTAAAAATCTTAGGTAATTTTGCTGCCCCTGTTTTGCCAATGTTTGGAATATGTTTGCTGTATATGTCAACAGTCTCATTTTCTGGTGAGCTAGCAGGAAAAGAATTGTTGTATGTGATGTGTTGCAGTCTTCTTGCCATATACTCATATGGCAGGTCTTCCACTGACAACTCATGTGTGTCTTATCAGTGTGCAGGCCTTTCGGTCTTCATGCAAGCAACACATTCCTCAATTTTACTGCTGGGAAGAGTGTCCTGGAAGCAACAGTTTGGGGATGGTGTTTTTCATGATAAATGCAAGCCATTTCTTTTAACCCTTTTCTGCTGTTCTAGTGCTTAAACACACAGGCATTTCTGTTTATACTTCATTCGTACCAACCTTAGTATTTCCCTTAAAAATCTCCACAAAAGAAGAACAGAGTCTGTCTTCTACAGTGAAAAAAACCATTAAGTGATAAGATATAAATCTGATGGTCTATGTAGCATTCTCTGATATACTACTGTGGATGTCTCATACAGTTTGACATCCCTCAGCGCCCCTCTTCTTTGTAACACCATCAATAAGAATAGACTTGCTAATATGCATCCCATCTTTCTTTTTTTGTGTGTCATGCTAATTGTCACCATATTCTGATTAATGCATATATCTATTGAAAACTATCAAACTTATCTGACTGTTCCTATAGAATGTTTCAATTCTCAGATTGCCACTGGACTGTCAGTTATTTCCTTTCTTTTACTACTGCTCTTCACATGAGTTATCAATACAGAATTAAAGGTCCATGAGCGAACATCTTAGTTAACTCTTCTTTAAAAATATATGTGGTTTTGGCTGGGATAGAGTTAATTTTCTTCATAGTAGCTAGTATGGGGCTGTGTTTTGGATTTGTGCAGAGAACAGTGTTGATAACACAGGGATGTTTTCGTTACTGCTGAGCAGTGCTTACACAGAGCCAAGGTCTTTTCTGCTCCTCACCCCACCCCACCAGCGAGTAGCTGGGGGGGCACAAGGAGATGGGGGGAACACAGCTGGGACAGCTGACCCCAACGGACCACAAGGATATTCCAGACCATACGATGTCAATGCTCGGCATATACAGCTGGGGGAAGAAGAAGGAAGGGGGGACATTCAGAGCGATAGCGTTTGGCTTCCCAAGTCACCATTACATGTGACGGAGCCCTGCTTTCCTGGAGATGGCTGAACACCTGCTTGCCGATGGGAAGCGGTGAATGAATTCCTTGTTTTGCTTTGCTCACATTCACAGCTTTTGTTTTACCTATTAAACCATCTTTATCTCAGCCCACAAGTTTTTGCACTCTTACTCTTTCGATTGTCTCCCTCATCCCGACGCGGGGGGAGTGAGCGAGAAGCTGGGTGGTGCTTAGTTGTTGGCTGGAGTTAAACCATGGCAATATAGTTGAAATAATTTTCAAACATCTAGGTTCAGTGACAACATCTCTTTCTTTTCTGCTTTTGTTAATTCTAATCACGTATCAGCTTTCTGTGACCTTCTATGCAAATAATGTTATTAATAGGAAAAATTAAAACTTTCCTTCCAAGAGTATCTCAAGTAACAACCTAACCTGAAGAATAATGATCATGTAGTCAGAAAAAAAAAAAAAGATATATCTATTACCTAACCATAAGGCAATTTTAACTCCTTTTGCTGGTGCTTTTTCTGGTGTTAAGATCTTGCATCATAAATCTCTACAGGCTTTTGATAATGATTTCCTCTAATAATTTTTAAGTACCTTTGCATTTACTTAAGTGACTGAAATGAGGTTGGGGTATTCAAGCTTTTTCCCACAGGGTTCTTTTTTTGTTTGATTGTCTGTACCTCAATAGGAAAAGTGATACAATCCGAGCTAAAACTACCTGAAATGCATTTATTTTCTAAACATTTTGAAGTAGAAATTGAAATTTTATCATAGAAGATTCTGATTTCATGGAAAGTACTTCTATGAAAAATGATTATGACAGAAAAATGTCAAGGCTGTATAGGGAAACGTGTAGGGATTCATTTGTACTTACTGAGATTTTATGCCATCCCTTTCTCAGAATAGTTTCCACTGATAACTGATACACTGTATTGTAATACACACAGGCATTGATTCCCTGTGAGCTCCATCTAATGTTTGGAAAAAAATCCTCTTCCTCAACTCCAAACTGCTGCCTGGACTTTTTTCCTGATGCATCATTGCCACTCTGAGTTGTAAACCAGGTATGCAATGATGGAGGCAGAGTGGTTAAGTTTCTTCCACAGTTGCCACAAAATAATATAACTCAAATTTTAAAATACAAAGATAAAGTGTAATGCACTAATTGAAAACAGCCTGGGCACCTCAAGAAAGGCAATCTGTTTTTAAACATGATGATTTATGCTCATAGATATTACTCAGAAGGCCAAAGGTCAAAGTGTAGACAAATGTATTCATTGGCTCTAGAACATGAAGAAATCATGATTATATCATCTGATCTTCCACTTACCACAAATTATGTTTTCAGTAGCTCCTGCATCAAACACTTGTTTTTTAAAGACATCCATTTTTTTGCATTCTTCACTAACTTATCCTAATGTCCCATACTTTTTCTGTAAAATATGTGGTACTAACTCTATCCTCAACTTATCTAGTTTGTCACCAACCACTAGTTTATTCACTATATTAAAGTGTTACCATCAGAATTCCAGTTCTTCCAGACATGATCGAGCTACTTCTCCATTTATTCATGGGTCTTCAGTGTTCTCCTATAAGCTAAAATTTCAGACCTTATATACTTTTTTAACTGTCTTGAATCTTTCTCAATGTTTCTACATTGTTTCCTAAGGTCTGGATGTCAGAGCAAAAGGCTTCCACACAACATAACTGAGATAATTTAAATAGCATACAATGGCTGCTATTTTCTGCTACTCAGTATTTGCTTGCTTACACACTCATAATCTTGTTCTTACAAGTTTACAACTGGGAGCTCACATTCAAACAATTATTCATCATGTACCAAAGGTACTTTCCCTGTTTTTCAAACTACAGCCAAAATACATTATATTCCCTAGATCATTTTACAAGGGACATGTTTTGTTCCTATGAGTTTAATCGTATTTTTATAAATATGAAAAGATTAATCTTATTTTATTAGTTTAAAAGTTTAATCTTACTTTCATGAATATAAATGTTGTCAGTACCAATTTACTCTCTCTCTCTATATGCAACCAGGATCAGATCATGTGCCCAGGTGTGCATTCCATTTCAGGACAGTACCATGGGCACTGGTAACTGCTCACTAATAGTATGATCATATAAAAAGGTCTTTCTCACATGTGAAGAAACAGAGGGAGGGAATGCCTTTGCCTCAACCTTTATGCAACATACATAGCAGATATATAAGTGATGTATGTAATATATCACACACATGTCCTAACAGTACCATACAGAGCCACAACCTTCCCTGCAATTGTCTTCCATCTTATTTACTATTGTAACAGCTTTTGAGTTCTTTTCAAATTTTACATGTATATATCTGTATTGATGTAACTCTTACCTAATTAAATTGTGTATATTTCTCCAAGGCACTGGTAAGAGCACGTGATATAGCAACAAACCAGGATCAGATCTGTGTGGAAGTCCACTGGCAACAGTCCTCATAGGATGATGATTTATTATTGAAAATTATTTTTTGAAATTGACCAGCTAACCAGATTTTAGCCTATTTAATTTTTGCTTCATTGATTTTGTATAGTAGATTTTTATATTAAATGTCTCCTACAAGTGCAAATATGTTACCAGCTACACTTATCAACCGCATTCATCATCTTACATATCTTGTGTCTTTAGCAATGTATTTTTCCCTAAGAGAATTCGGTTCAGTGTTCCACTGTAATGGTTACACTTCAGTATAAACTTCAGGAATAATCTGAGTTGTCTGAATCAGGATTTTATGACTACATGAAGCTTGATCACTTTGACTTGCTGAATTTCAAGTTCATTCACCTGCATGGATAAATCTCTGTCAACACAGGCTGATAGAGGTCACATTTTAATTCATTTGACAGATTGGTGAGTGAGGCTTCTCAAAGTTTTTTACAGGATGACACTCAAAGAGGAGATGTAGGAGCTTCTGTAGTCAATCAATCTTCTTCCTGCTTACAGAATTTAATTGGGTTAGGAAATGTTAGGAGATGTTGAAAGGACTAGGAATAGAAACAATAGCTGTAGAGGCTATAGAGTGTATGTCTACACTGAAGAACTGCAATATCCAAGGTCACATTATACTACGGTTGTGTGCTGAAAGCAGTACTGTCATGGTAACATAGATTTTCACTTGAACTAATTTCCAAATAAAAGGAGTATCTTTACCCTCTCTTGCACTGTGTAACGCAGACACACTCTTAATCTTTGTCACCTCTTTCACACTGTTTGAAGAGGAAAATTCTTAGAGTGAATTGTCAGGCTGGTAAGGGTTATAGAGGTCACTTTATTTTTTACAAGAAAGTAAAATAGGCTCCGCTTAATTTAAATAATCACTTTGGAATATCATTTTGCTAGCTCATTTATTTCACATTTTCAACACATTCATTTTGAAATTATAATGTGCTGTTTTACAAAAGAAGGTGCTTAGAGGGTAAGATAAATGAAGGGATGTAAGAAAAAGCTACAGAATGGTGCTCTACATACAATAGGACATTATTTCCTTATTGTTCTTTAAATTTAGCTAATAAAATATCCTTCTTCAGTGACTAAGTATGAAGACTAAGTATGTATTTCCAGAAAGCATAATTTGCTATCACATCTTGTGCACTGGAAGACTTCTTTTGTGTAAATGCTTTACTTTCTAAAGTACTTAGTGTATGGCTTTATGACTTTGGAAAGACATATCTGACTCTTTCTCTGATGAAAACCTGCTCTGCTTGAGTTTCTTGAAGCAGTAAAGCTGTTGGTGCCTTCTGGAACTCCATAATGGAATTTACTTATATTAAATGAAAAATAAATTAGTTTGACCAAGTTCTCGATTGTACCAGTGCAAACGATTTGGAGAGTATCTTTTAAGATCATGAATAAATAGAAAAAATTGCTCATGATATTTATCTGCTCACTCCTAGAAGACTTTGAAAACTTAGCCATAATTAACAGCACAGGTGGGAATGAGAAAGATTATGAGTATGAAAATAAAACTTTCTTTAATAAAGCAAAGTGATGTTTTCAGCGTACTTTAACATTTGAAAACTTCATCCAGTTGTATTCATTAATTCATGCAAAACATGAAAGATATGGAAAGCTCAGCATGAGAAATTGTACATGCTTGCCATATTGCAATGTCTTTACCAGCAAAAGTCTCTGTGTGTAAAGCCAATTCGTTCTATCTTAAATTTTCAGAGCTTTCAAAACCTTTCACTGAGTGAGCATTAGTTGTCTAGTTTTTCTAAAAACTGGTTGCTTAACCAAGGTGTTTAACTATGGTTCCAGAAACTTGACTTCAGAGATAACATTAGGAGGTTTTAGTATTGGAATTGTAGCTACTCTAAAAGCTATTACAAAATTGTAAAAAACTACTTTAAATGTCACAGAATACTTCAAGTATCTTACTATAATACTTATTGAAAGATCAGAAAATAAAATTTATACCTTTAGGAAAAAAAACAAACTAAATGCAGTTAAAAACATAACATTGTATTTGTTTATTAAAACTGTTCTAATAATATTTTTATTGTGGACAGTTACATTTATGTCAGCTATATCCTGAAGACTCAGGTTTGGCCACATAAGTTTCTTTTCTGAAGTAGGAGTAACTTAACAGTTACAATTTAGGAATAAAACCCAAACCCAACACAAAACAAAACAAAACAAAACAAAAAACCCCAACCCTGTGGGTTTTTTTAAGTCTGCCTTTGAGGTTTCACCTTGGGGCAAGTCTAGACTTAATGTGTTTTTCATCCTCCTAGCTATGCCCTAGCTGGGGCCCATTTACATGAAGTAAAATCAAATTTTGAAAGCCAAAATTGGGCAAAACATTAATTTAGTTTCATGCTATTTTAACATGTGCCTTGCAGAAATGATGAACTCAGGAAAAAAATAGCCCCAAATCCACCAGTGAGGCCCCTTAAACTACATTTGTTTGCATACTTTGGCTTTACGAGAGTAAGTTTTAAAACAAGATTTACAGAACAAAAGCAATCTGAGCTGCAGTTAAGCAAGATACACAGAGCTGCAGCTGGTGTTTTCTTGTGCAATGCATTTAATTCCCACATAGTAGGTGTTGTTGATGGATATGTCATAGATCAGCACTTCTTGGATATTTGAGTGGTCAGAGAAGTTTAGAAGTATTGAAACTGGAACATTCCTGTGTTTCTTATGCCAAATCTGGTGTTATATTTAGAGGTGCGCATCATGTGCAAGGAAAAATTGCAAAGGTTCTGGAATTAATGTTCTTGCCTGTTAACCCCCTGCAATGTTGTAACTATCTGGAATAAATGTAGAAGACCTCTTAGAATAAATATTGATCATTTACTTCACATCAGATTTCTGCCTGTGAGGGCTGACCACAAGCCAAACAACATAAAAGCAGTGGATTTTGGCACTCAGAAGCAGGAAGTATGACTGACGTTAGGATTGACAGGTCAGGCTACAAGAATTAAAAAAAGGCTATTTTCAAGAAGCACAAAAAATTTTTATTTCTGGATACTGACATATAAGATTTTCAACATAAATTTTACAGGTACACCAGTTTATGCTTCGCTGCTGAATACAGGTTAAAAAAAAAATCCTTTAGTGTTGCCTTTGGGCAGTGATTAGAAACAGTCCTATGGATTTAGACAATACCTTTCATTTGCCTGCTGGAATAGAGGGCATCCACAGGTCTCAGATTTTATGGGGCTAAAGTTACTTCCTCAGTACCTTGCAGAATCAATTTCTAAATGTAGTTCAGGCAGAGGTACTTCAAAATAACTTTATAGTGTTTCAGGTTGCTGAGAACTGGAAAGAAGACACTAAGATTCAGCACTAAGGTAACTACCAAACAAGTTCTTGCACACAGAGAGTCTATATTACACAAGCCACGCATTGCAAAAATTCTGTCCCAGCAAGCAGTGGGACTTCATTATGGTTGGATGGATTGCTTGGCAGGAAAACCTCTTTCCTGAATCTTCCAAAACCTTAGTACTGCTTAGCACCTTCTTGTGAAATAGTGCCCTCAGTTCTCAGCAGAATGTTCCAAGGTCTTTGTGGGTAGATAATCTATGGCTACTTTTCCAATTCAAAATGTTCTACTTTCTCAAAGGAATGCCAAAATACACAGAAAATTACATTTCTCAAATAAAACATGTATCTTATACACAGCAAACATCAGAAATAAGATTCTTACCTACCTTGAGAGAAAAAGATCATGTCCCTTAACATGTAAAATTCAGCATCAGACAAATTAAGTTAGAATTTGTTTCAAGAAGACATTGCAGTGCTGAGGAGACTGGTGGTAAGGGAACAGGATATATACAGCAGCACAGCACAGTTTTTTAATAACTAGCTACAGTGTTGGAAGATGAGAAGCAGGGTCATCATTGCACAGAGTCACAGTATGCCTTATACATGCCTACATAGGGCCCAACAGTTCTAACCACTAACATTTTACAGATATGACAACAGAAACAACTTCAGTAAGTGAATTGTTTTAACAGGTCAGAGACCAGAATTCAAGAATTCCTGTAACTTAGGCATGTGCTAGGTCACATATTCTCTCCCAAAGTACAGTGACTGTTAGCAGGTTACAATTAATATCTGAGACTTAGCTTGTATAAATCAGTTTCTAGCTATGAAGATTTGTAGAATTCTGGAGTTCAGACTCCTAAAGGCTATAGTTTCCCACCCTTCCTTTGCTTATGCATCCTTTTAACAGCCATGATATTCAGCTACTGCATCTTGCATTGTTCTCATTTCAGTTTACCAATTGTTGTATATCTAACCCCCAAATTTTTGTAGCCTAACTCTGAAAAAGTGGAAAGGGACAAAAGGGTGTTTTTCTTTTAAGTATTTATTACTCCTTTGTTCAGTCTGAAATATGGTTTCACCACCTGTAGTTAGGTTTGCAAGAAAAGAGTGTTGATAAAGGGAATGCATAATGATTTCCTGATTTTAAGTATAGTATCTACCAGGCTGGGAGGTAGCTGGGACAACGAATATTTTCCTGGGTTATGTGTCTTGGCCCTCCTGGGCTGCCTCAGTGATCTTTTTCATATTTGGAAACAACATTGCCCACTCTGAAGACATGAAACACCATGAAACTGATCTCCCACTTCCATAGTGATGTGCTTCTCATGGACAAAAGAGCAGAGAACTCCCTCACTTTTTAAACAGTGTTTAAACTGTATGTAATGCACTTCTCTCCTACAAAAATTAGTTTTGCTTCTCTGCAGTTTGTATATCACAAGACAAAGCTAGCGGTTCATATACACCCATACAAATACATATATGTAATGTATATACACATGCACACACATATATATACACACACATCTATCTTTTCTGTATTCATATTCAGTATCCCTTTATAAGACAATAAATCCAAGAATTCATTATTTTAGACACCCACTATCCTATTGGACAATAAGACACTGTATAAGAGATAATCTAAATTTCTGCTGTTGGTCAAACAAATCTTCAAGTTCTTTGGGTTTAAGTGACCTTAGAGCTTAAATGAGATGGGGTTTATTGCCCTTAAGGAATTATCATTATCCTAAAATAATTTTGCATCTCAACACAATATAGCATAGCTGGTGATCTCAGCTTTTTCTTTCTCCTTCTGCATCGTCTTTCTTCCACCTCTTCCTTACTACAAATCCAGAACACAGGAATAAAACATGTGATTAATATATTTCCAGAGAGAGAGGACACAGCAGGATAAAAAGAGCCACAGGTTTTTCCACAGTCAATGGCCCACCTTCCTTGGTGACAGGACAAAGTATATACTCAGAGGATATGACTGCACTGTGCATTAAAGCTGTGTGGGTTTCTGACTTTTCCTGAGATCTGAAGTGTTATTTTCATGAAAAACCCTGCAGGCAACTTGCCTGCAACCTTAATCACCTCCTCTCCCCTCCTAACACAGATTTCTTGCATCTATGAGTTTTCCCATAAGATGATTTATTGTGCATAAAATTCCACTTTACACCTAATGAAAATTATACTGCCAACTATCCAAATGCCAGCTATCCTCCAAAACTCAGTCTTATGGAGGCAGTAAGCTGTCTGGTCTGAATGCCTAAGTGCTTTCTAAAGCATAGTGGGTTTTACTAAATCTTCCTCAGGCAACTAGTGTACATTTCTATGATTTTAATTGTTTAATTAATACTGCCTGTTGTGAATAAATTCAGTATCTATTCATCCATTTTTCAGAAGGTCTACAGGCTTCCAGTCTTAATCTTTTATCCCTTCTGGATGATTTTGTGAATTGTGCTAAACATCACAGCTAGCAGCAATAGTTGGAATGTCATTAATACAAAGCAGTAGACAACTGCTGTTAGAATAAAGTTCCTTCTGGATATATGTACACCATAGCTCAGCTTGAGGTACATATATAGAAGCAAATAAATAAAAAGTACCAGAAGGTATGCGAATGAAACAAACTGATTAAGAACTCAGTGCTTAACCAACACAATTATAAATGTACACATCTATCACACTATTGAAAGAAAACTAATAGGATATCCCTAATTACGAAAGATGGTAGAGAAATTGTGAATGAGCTATCCAGTACTGCTGACAACTAGTGCTGGGAAGGCTCTACTATCAATGCTGGCAGCCCTGCTGCTGTAAGTCGAGCAGGAACAGGCTTAGTGAGGCTCTTAACAAAAATTGATCTTTCTTCTTCAGAATAAATAACTGTTTATCAAATTAACTCTTTTTATGGGAAAGAGGGAATAAAAGGAAGCTGTACAACACCCATAGACTCTATAGCCTGGAACATACATTCAGGACTCTTTCAAGTCAAACTATGGTGGCCTACTACTCAGCTGGTGAAGGTTCATTCTCAGACCATTTGACACTAATTTATTTGTCATTTCTTGGAAATCAGAAGGCATGTGAAAAAAAAAATGCAAGCGTTTCTCAGTCATGCACTCTGGTGTGTGTTAAGGCCCAATGACTGACTGGAAGTCTGCAAACCGTGCTCAATAGTCATGTGTTGATGGCTAGAATATCTAGGGGATAAATCACATCACAGGCTATCAAGTGCTATTCAATGCCTTCTAATGAATCTTCCCCCGGTCCTTAGCCTGTTTTCCCTATTAATACGTAAGTACCTTTAAAAAGCCACCTTGTGCTTCCTTTATGCTTTAGCTTTCATTTTTCTGTTTATATGTTCTGCTCCTTTTTCCATCTCTTGGAAATCAACATTCTGTAACATCTTACAATCTATCTTCTTTCTGTGTTTGTACAGGACTTAGCACAGCAGTCTCTGTAGTCTTTTAGGGGTGAATATGGAGTGCTCTGGAGGCCTTATGTACCTGACTGGACTTTAAGGCTTTAACAAACTATTGTCTGTGCTTAGACAGGTTATCTGCAGGTTGCCTAGAAGGCAACTATATAGATAAAATGTAGCAAATACAGAAAAGTCATAATGCTTGTGACCCATATAAAGCTTCCTCAGTCCATTGGTGCTCACAGATGCTGCTACAATTCAAGCTGCAGACAGTAATAGAAACTATGAAAGAGAAGCTTTTACTACTGTAACAATATTTCACCAAACCAAGTAATTAATTTTGATGGCTTCCTTAGGTCAACACGGGCATGCCAGATTTTTTGCTGTAAAATGACAGTCTCCTGGGCTGTTCTTTTTTTATGAAAGGATTAAATTTTATTCACCAGTCAGTGTGATGACAACTATTTAACTTGCTTTAATTGTCCTGGAAATACAAATTTAAGTGAATAGTTAAGAAGATGAGTTAGTCATAGGTAAAAATACTCTAGGAGGAGTATTTATGGTGCTATTTCCATGTTCCTGGCTTCAGTTTTCTATTGGAAATGGTGAAGCTTGCTATGTTCCAGTCACAATGTTTATACTATCTACACAAATAACAGGATAGACTTCATATAACATTACTAAATTTAACCTCAGAAGCAATACTGGCTAATAGTGTTTTAGAAGGAGAAAAGTAATAGAAACCACGGTAGAAGCCATTCTGGCAATTTAAAATAATGTGCTAGAAAATAATGCTTCTTGTGCTACTCTAAAATTGATAAGTGAATGTACCATATTAAGGTTTGAACTATAGAAATGCATTCAGGTATAAATATTTTACTGTATCAACCCTTGAAGAATCTTTTCTTGACACAAGTACCAAAACAGCTCATGTACCTGATCAGGAGCCCTTGGACACGACAAGTTTTTCCTTCAAAGAGCAGAACTGATTACCATGCCCTATCTGCACAAAGGTATGAGGTAAGACCAGAGTTCTGAGAGAGTTTCTCTTACTGTTTTTCAGAGATCTTCTCTGATAATGCCTCCAGGTATCATGTAGTTTTACTCTAGAATAAACTGATGCCTACTGAAGCCTTCCAATAACAAGGAGCATTGAAGCTAAGGTCCAGATCCTAGGAAGTTTCTACTTTTTTTTTTTTTAATAAGTTTATTCATAGCTCCCATACTGGTACATAACATTCTATGGTTCATTGCATAAGGAACTTTGATAGCTAAGAAACATTCTGAATGATAGATTAAGCATTCTGCTTAATATCCTAATAATAATATGCCTCCCTGCACTAATCAGCAAAAGTGTCTACCTTTCGGCTCCAGAGCAGAGATGGTAATAATTCAACGACAGGTATAATTTGGTCTGACTGGAACTAACAACTATGAGGAGCAGAGAGCCTATTTATCTTTATTGCTTCAACTTGAGCCATACAAACTTGATATACGATTCTGTCACGGGAAGCTCAGTGTCACCTACCGGTACCGCCAAATATTTCAGCTAAGGAGATGGTCTTGTTCTGCATTCTGATTCATAGTGCATTTCTTTTGGTTATGGATCACTAACCCAACAAGGTCTGACAACAAGACAAAGTTTCTTGCAATGATCCAGGAATCCACTCATGCTGACACTTCTCTCAAAAGTGGAAGTTTTTAATGTGATTGTCCACATACTGTCTTTGAATTTGCTGTACCTGAATAGGTATAAGTTACTTTCTGGAACATTCTTTGTCCACTTCTTTGTTTGCTTCTTTCCTGCTGCAGGCAAAGGCATCACATAATCCTGATTATGCATCTACTCTCTGCACATATTTAAACCCAAGCTCATCTTTCTGAATGTCAGTAATTAGAACTGTAGACAGAAGTCTAGATGTCTACTCTTACGTTTTGCATACTGACATTCATATTCTCCCACTCTACTGAAAATAGTTTTGAACTATCTTAATATGACATCTGACCTTTTCAAATGCACTTTATTGATGGTTCAAAGTAATTTTTACAGTTTTCAAACTAATCCCCAATTTCTCTAGTTTAATAGATTCCCTTAAAATACTTTATGTGTGGTCCAGAGAGCTTAGACTGTCTGCATTGTCCTTTTCCAAAAAGTGAAATTTTATCAGAGAGAGCCATACAGCTGGCTTGGTATGACCTACTTTTGGTAAATTTGTGTTGCACCTATTTCCATTTCACATTTACTGTCCTTTCTCTAATTAGATTAATTAAAAATCCTTGATATTAGAACTGATATTTTATGTGCAAGTTTCTTCCTTCTGTATTACAGAAAAAAGATTATCTGGTCCCCCGTACTTTGGTGTGTTGAGGTCTTTTTGTTTTGATGCCACTGAGGATGAAGTAATTAGACCTTGTTTAATTAGAGCGATTAGGGCTTTGCACTTGATGGGTTTGCCCTTAGCCTGAGAAGGAAGTCTGAGCAATCAATATTTATTGGAACCAAGGCTACTTTATTATAACATTACTGCAACAGGAAACAAAGAGGCTCTGATAATAACAGAAATTCTAGTAAAGTTCTAGACATCATATTTTACAGAGATAAGAGACACTTAGAAGCATATCAAGAAAAGCCTCTCCGTGGTAAATGAAAGAAAACTGGTCAAGGAGAGAGCTGTTCCAACAAACTTATAATGGAAGCAAAATCCGTTTGGATTTGTGATATTAAAATCTCTTGCCAGAAACTCACTATGCACATATATCTGGTCTGTAGCACCATTGCCCCCTATTTAAAATATCCACAGTTTTTTCATAACACTATGACTTACAAAAATACTTCCTCCTCTCTACAGCATAAGATCCTTGTATTGGATGTTATAAAGACAACAGCATGAAAAATATACCATAGGAAAGACGAATCTCCTTCTAGATGCAGAAAAGTATGGGAATTATCAGAGATGGAACCTAGCTTTTGGAACCTGGCTTTTAATTCAGCTGTTCCCTGGTGCTAGAGGCATTGTGTTCACAGAACTCTACCTGCAGACTTGGTCAGTCTGCCTCTAGAGTTACCAGCGTTGGCCATGTTTTACCATCACCTCATGTCTTAAAGAGAGCTTCATCCTGACTAAAAAGAGATTTAATTACTACTGAATTTATAATAATAACAATCATAGTAATTTCTAATCTTCAGTCTTGATCTGAAAAATGTTTGATTCTTTCTGCATTACTTTTACCTGTCTAGTCCAATTTCTATTCCACCATTTCTTTCTACTAAAGATCTCTCTTGCAAGTTTCTTGTAATGAAAAAAGACTTTGTATCTTCTTGACTAGCCCAGATATCAGTGGTATTTCATTGCTTTTGTTCGATCTTAGGAAAAAAGCTACACTTAGAGTTATTGCCCTTTATCCTATCTACATCTCAGTGAGATAACTTTTGCTTTGACAGTGCTTTTTAAAACACTAATCTCTGATGCTACACTATGTCAGGTGCTTTCTGAATATTTAAGAATTACCTGTTTTGTCAATGATGTTTTCCTCATTTTTTGCAAAAATATAATTTCAATTTTATAATAATACTTTCACTTTTTCTTACTTGCTAAATATTTTGACTTCAATAATTCCTCTAAGGTATTTGTCTACTTGATCCTATGTAATGTTTTAAAGATTTTTCTCCTCAACAAAGCAGTCTGTATTTTTTTCTCTACCTCAGGCTCTTTCTCAACTAATGACTCTACATGAGCCAGACTGCAGTCCCTCAGGATCTCTCCAGAGACAAAAGACTTTCAAAATCAGCCTGAAAATTTCTGTAATTTAAATTCTCACTTCATATATAATTCCTCATTGTTGATTTTGAATCAGATGTTAAGCCTGTTAAAATATATTTAACTTTAGATGGTTATGGTGCATTAATGCTTGACTTTCCACACACCATTTGGAACTGGAATAAATTTTTCTTTCTTTCTCTTCTTCATTATTATGCCACCTATTTGTATATCTGTTTACAAGATGATTTTAAATACATCCCCTCCAAATTCACTATAAAATCAGCATGAAACTGCAAAATAAATACAGTCTATGCTATATGCTCTATAGTGTTTGGGTTTTTTTTTAAATTATAACTGACTTTTCATTATAATCTGATACCTGTGAAAGATGTATTATTGTCACAAAAATTTAACAACTGCAAACACAAACAAATCACAATCTATTATAGAATGAATCCCTATTAATTTCCTGGCAATTTCTCACTAATTCAGGCTCTAAAATCAAAAGCATGCTGTGCCTATTTTTGGACTCATCTTTTTCACAAGCAGTCTTGTACATCACCCCTTTAAAAACTTATGTGCACACACACACAATTTGAAATAATATAGCTGTGATTTCAGGGCTCTGCATCATATGTAGCACACAGGTGGATGTTCTCCATTATTTTGAATTTTTTTACTTGAGCGTACAGGAATCTGAAACCAAATTGATGCCTCTGAAGAAAAATGGATAGCAAAGCAAACCCCCAGGGACCAAAGGCACAGTATTCACTAGCCTGTGCTCAGTGTGTCCAGCACTTGAGCCTTCACTACTGCATAGTTTTACATTTTGTGGGATAGATAAAGCGATTCATACGGAACTACACTGGGTGTAGTTTATAGTGTTGCGTCCAGAAGTGAATAGATAACTCCAAGTCTTATAGTGACTGCAGGCTATTCACAGCAAGCCAATATTCTGATAGTTCATATTAGGTGAACATATCTTTTCAAGTAATCCTTACATATTGTCTCAAAAACAATTTTGCAGAGGGTATTTGAAAGCACAAAGTTGAAGCTTCCCCCAAAAAACCCTCAAAACCTTTCCGGATAAATGCTCTACAACTTGTTTGAAAGAACATCCTAAATACGTCTTACATAAACTGCCTCAGAATCAAGCTGAATTTCCTGTAAGGTAAGTCAATCTGTTCATTAAAACATGCTTTTTGAGGTTTAGCATTTTCAGTTCTTCAATCACAATGAGATCAAACCAATGAGATAACTAAAAATCCCAGATTTTCAGCAGATCTTGCAGATTACTGCACATCACATCATTTTTTGATGCCATTCATTTGATGTAACTCATTAATAGATAGCAGGTTTTTGAAAGAGGGGGAACTTTCATGTTTGAGAAGAATTGCATGACCATGGCAGAGAAGTGCTGAATACTCACAACTTCCTAAACTCTGGTTCTATTAACCCAGTAGTCCTAGCAGAAAAATACTACATTATCACTTTGGCCATTTTCCGTCAAAGAAGTTTTCTTAAAAAATACATTCTTTATTAAAACAAATTACTTAAATTAGTAGGAGTAGAACTGGTCTTTACTATAATGAAGGGTATTAGGCTCCTCCTGTGAATTGCTTTGCCAAAGGAACGAAGAACCTTCTTCCCTAATAGGTCCATTCCTCAGCATGGAGTTTTCTAAGGATATAGTAAAGTAATGAAGATCTGAATTGTCAATAAACTTGGGAAAAGTTATGCTGGATGATAGAAGGAAATCTGGCTGTGTGCTTAAACAAAACACAATATGCACAGCAAAGCTCAGAGTTTCTTAGAATGGTCTTGATTTCTTCAGGCAGCAGGGCATGCCAGTATTCCTACCACTTAAAGAAAAACTTTGTAAAAGTCTTGCCTGTCTTATTGTTTTCAATAGGATTGAGTTAGGTATCAGTTTTCCCATACTGTTCAAAGACATTATTTATTGCAAAGTTTTGCATCCTGTTAGCCAAATGAACTTAGTCCAAAGTAACACCCCTGAATTACCAACTCTGTAGTTCATAACTCATGTTCAGCTGATGTGATCTGATACAAACTCAGAGTAGAGTGTTAAATCTAGTGGGGGAATAGCCCCTTGTATCTGCAGAGGATTTTTTAAGACAGTGGAACCTTATCAAATTTTGCGCCTGGGTATTGATGGTGGGCAACAGCCACTCCTAGATACTTGGGATTCTGCAGGTATTTTTTTCTGCAACTTCTAAAGGAAGAAGGAACATAAAAACACACATTCCTTTCTTGTGCCTCAGCTGCACATATATTCCACAGGCAGCCCAGTAAAGTAGGAATGCAGCACTCCCACAGAGACTGAATCAACTGCAAAACCAGCTGAAACAAAACCAGAATAAAAGTTTGCTCCCAGTAGCTGACACTTAAATTGTCACTGGAAAATGAGACGGAAGAAGGGAGTCTGCCTGTACAGTAGTTGGGAGGGGAGTTGTTTGGTTTTTTTGTTTTCCTTCAAATGACTGTGACTGGATGGAAAAAGAAATTGTGCTCAGCCCTTATCCTTCAAAAAAATGGATCCAATTCTTGCCTGGTTAAAACTTAGGTAACTGCTTACCTCAATTAGCCTAAAACCAGACTCAATGAATCAGTGAAAGCTTGATTAATCAGGTAGTGTAGTGTGTGTCATTGGTATGCTTGAGAAAAAATTTAATCCTATAAAATTTCCAAAAACAGCTTATATGATAAAGTGGCCTGTTTATACCTAGAATACAAGAGGCAATACTGCAATGTTTTGCTTCCTTCTATTTTTTCTGCTATGAAAGATAAATAATGGAAACAAAATGCATGGGATAAATAGTTTTATACATCTTTATTTTGGCAAATTAGTTTAAATCATAAGGTGTGAAATGTAACACAGGAGTGTGTCAGAAGATAAGGCTTTCCATTTGGAACAAAAATATCTTAAGTGCAATCAGTTAAAGTATTATAGTAGTATGGGTAATTTGCAAAACAGATTTCCTCCACTCTGAATTTCACTTTATATAGAAGCTTTATTTTCTATACCTAGAACAGGAAATATCAGAATATATTCACACATAAGTTTTCAGATGCAACTCTTATAGCAGTGCCCAATGTACAGTTTTAGATTCAACTGTGGTTTTCTCCATCTTAAGCTAATGTAAACGTTAAACTCTCTGTGTTACTATGAAATAGCCTATGAGAACTAAACTGTCAACATAAAACCTGCTAGAAATACAGTGCCTGGAGCACAGGCCTCTAAAATATGGTTTCTATTTTCAGTATGTTTCAGTTTTGCTTCATATGAACCAAATTTAAAGCTTTTTACTTCAAGCTTTTAGGTGGAATGAGCTTAAACTCACTACCCTAAGTGTTATATGCAACCCACATATTATTCACATTTACTCAGTATTAGACCTATTCCCCTTTGTAAGCTTTGATGAAACTCCTGCGAAGCTAGGAACCTATAAAGTGTATAATGAAGAAAGGTAAGTTGCCATTACTTCAAAAGTTCATTTTGAGCTAATTCTGTACAGGAAGAATGCCTGGGAGCTAGAGAAGGTCTTGGATCTTTTGCAGCCTACCAAATCTGTATGACACCAAGTCTCAAACAACGGTCACAGATCTCAGTAACCTTCAGTTCACCTGAGGTGGCCCACAGGCATATATTAGCATTATGTTTATGATGGTTTCATTATGGTTCATAACTATAAGACATTCTTCCCACCTTCACCAAGATGAGAGCAGGAACTTTCTTTCCTCTCTAGGATGTGGGAAAGACAAATAGATTTTCCCACCAGTCCTTAGCTACAGTCATGTGTCACTGCACATTCCACAGCAGATGTAGAGGGCTGACTGTGGACTGTGCTTCAGAAAATTGGAGAATCCCTGATCTAGATTTGCTGTTCAATATTGGATTATTTAAAGTTTTGGTTGATTCACAAGTTATGCTCTTTCTACCCTCTGATATGCATTTTACCATCATCATCTTTGGGGCTCTAGTGTGTACCTGAAATACCTTTATAAACTTTACTGGGTCTGCCTTCAGAAAACTGGGGACAAATTCTCCACTGTGTTGTTATTTCAGCAGCTATTTCACTTTGATTTAGTATCTGTATCTCAGTCTGGTTTACATTCTTGAAAAATTTTGTGTGTCAGAGTTATTCCCAGACTTTCTGCCTTCCTGTGGCAACTATTGAGTGTTTGTATGAAAAAGAAAACTTGCTTGATAAGCAACAACAATCTTAGTACTTCCCTACTAAATAGAATATTTTAAAATTTTATTCTGGGGCAGTTTTACTGCCAAACCAGTTCTGATTTGGTGAAGATGTTAAGGTGTCACCAAGGACATTAAGGTGACACCAAAGACTAGTGAATCCAGTGGAGAAATTCTTTACAAAACATTAATGCAACGTCAGTCCTATCTATAGCCATGCATCTCCCATTTATGTTCTCCTGTGGGTGTCTTGGTTCCAAGGAGCTCTGGGTGTTCAACCGGCAAGAAATGGACTTCTTCTGACACACTTCTTCAAAAAGGTAAGAACAGAGACCTTAATGTTTATATTGAGTTCAAGGCCTGAATCAAAGTATTTGCTAAAAAATTGTCTCCTTTTGGTTTGCAGAGCCTTTTATTCCAGTTGCCTGTATTGTGAAATTATTAGAACAGTTGTGCCCTTGGATCGACTTTTGATCTGAGCCAACTGGCAATCTCCTAAGCAATTTACAACAAAGTTAAGGGCCTGTATGGGTCAAGACCATTAGTAATGGCCTCTTTCAGATATTAAGATTTTAATACTATAGGAAAAGAGTATCCTGTACTTGTTGACTACAGCACCAAGGAGTGCTACCTGAAGCATGCAATATATTACCATAGATATATCCAGATGATTCCAGCTCCTGAATCTAAAGGACGATGTCAAGGTGTGTTTTGGATATCTCCAAAGATGGAGACTCCACAACCTCTCTGGGCAACTTGTGCCAGGGGTCAACCACTCTCACAGTAAAAAGTTTTTTCTTACACTTAAGTGGAATTTCCTGTTTCAGTGTGTGCCTATTGCCTCTTGTCCTGTCACTGGTCACCCCTGAAAAGAGCCTGGCTCCATCTCCTTTGCATCCTCCCATCAGGTTTTTATAGACATTGATGAGATCCCCCTAAGCCTTCTCTTCTCCAGGCTGGACAGTCCTATCTCTCTCAGCCTCTCCTCATATGAAAGAAGCTCCAGTCCCTTGATCATCTTCGTGGCCCTACAGTGGACTCTCTCCAGTTTATCATAGAATCATAGAATCATTTAGGTTGGAAAAGACCTTTAAGATCGAGTCCAACCACTACCATGCCCACCCACCACCATGCCCACTAAACCATGTCAAGAAGTGCCTTGTCTACGCACTTTTTGAATACCTCCAGGGATGGTGACTCAACCACTTCTCTGGGCAGCCTGTTCCAATGCCTGACAACCCTTTCAGTAAAGAAATTTTTCCTAATATCCAACCTAAACCTCCCCTGCCGCAACTTGAGACCATTTCCTCTCGTCCTATCTCCAGCCACCTGACAGAAGAGACCAGCACCCATCTCACTACAACCCCCCTTCAGGTAGTTGTAGAGAGCAATAAGGTCTCCCCTCAGCCTCCTTTTCTCCAGACTAAACAACCCCAGTTCCCTCAGCTGCTCCTTGTAAGACTTGTTCTCTAGACCCTTCACCAGCTTTGTTGCCCTTCTCTGGACACGCTCCAGCACCTCCATGTCTTTCCTGCAGTGAGGGGCCCAAAACTGAACACAGTACTCGAGGTGTGGGTTTGTCCATGTCTCTCTTGTACTGGGGAGCAGGAACCTGGACACTGCACTCCAGGCGTTGCCTCACCAGTGCTGAGTAGAGGGGAAGGATCACCTCCCTCCACCTGCTTTATGTTCTTCCTAAGGCAGCTCAGGATACTGTCGACTAAATAATGTTGTTCTAATAATTACTACTCAACTATATAATTGGAAAACTTCCTCAACTATATAATTTGAAAACATACATTATTTGATTTGCAGTTACAGTTTATCAAGTCAATGTTATTTATAAGCTTTTCTAATCAGGACTACAGATGATAGCTATGCATACTGGAAACGGATATTCTTTTCCCAAGGGTTGCCTAACTAGCTACTGACCTGTGCCTCTGCTATCTGTATATAATTCCATGTGCCTGTGATTGTTTTAGAGTCACTCTCTTGCTCCACATTATTCCAAAGTTAAAAATTCAGCGATGTGTGGCTTCTGTGCCTATCACAGATAATAAGAAGGCAGGTCTTTGCAGATTTGTCTCCCCTGTGACTTTGATATAAAAATTGAAACTTGGTCAATTGAAACTTGGTCTCAAATTCTTCAGTGTTTATGATGTATACCAGTGTGGTTTCCAGGTGTATCAAAGGGCCCAGTTTGCTGGCAAATTCATGATTTGGGCTTGTCGTACCATCACTATAATGTTTATTACTGAGGAACGATTACCTTAATGCAAACACATGCACACACAAATTGCTGGTGTCTGTTTTATTGTGTGCTACAGTTTGGCCTGGGTGTGTCCAGAACCAGTCTCTGGATAAAAGATCGAGTTATCCTAGTGCAGCAGAGCTTGTAACCCTTTAGCATCTGAAACTTTCAGAAAATTTGAGTAGTCTTGCCATCAGAATTAGATTTGAGGAAAGCCTACTGTATGCAATTATCTTGATGGGATGGCTGTGATGTTTGCTTTTACAGTCACTGCAGAGATAATAGTTCCACCAATTTGCCAGAAGTAGAATCCAGTTTGTAAATTGTTTTGTCTAATCCAGCACTTTGTATGAAGACCCTGCAAATCATGCAAGCCTTAAGATACTGTCTTTGAAGATGTTTTGTTTTGCTAACAACTAAACAGCAAACTACAGAAATTCCATGCTGTATCATCTGATGGACAGTGGAAACAAGAAGAGTAAAATAAAGTTAATTCAAAGCCAATTGCTTTGAGAAAAAACAGACTCTCTGTGTTTTCAAGTCATAGTGATCGCTGAGTAACTAATGTCCCAGCCAGTTTCACAGGAGTCTGTTTTCATTTTGGAGTCGGCTATGTAAACAGTAATTCTTTGTAATAGTATTTACTTGCTAGTGAGAAATAGAGCCAGGTTAAACAGTACATGTCTATCTTTTAAAAAAAATTGTTTCTCTTTGTTTTATAGTTTAGTTTTGCTGGGCAAAGATAATTCAAAACACAAATCAGATGCCAGGGAAGAAAACACCTCAAAGGTTCTGTACTTGGAAAATGTATATTACTATATTACTAGCTCCCATAAAATTAGCAACCTGTATTTTTCAGTCTGGCTTCTCAGAAAAACAATTGCTCCTGATAGCTGAAAAATTAAGCTAAAATAGGGATATGGGAAAGCAAGTAAATGGGAATATTGTTACTTTTTGCAATAGTGTTTACAAAACCCGAAAAGCTTGATTCAGAGAACTTAAATATTCAAAATCAGTGATGGAATCTCATAGATTTTGGTCAGGTTCTTATTTTAAATGTCAAGTTATGGGTCTGAAAAATGAAACTGGAACATGGTTTTGGACATTGTGTCTAACTATTGCTTCCAAAAATGAAAGGGAAAACAGAGTATCTTGAATATCATTTTAAATAGGAAAACAAGTTCTAAACATTCCTTTCCTGATTACCATTCTTAACTTTGTATTGCAGCTAAAAAATATTGCTTGAATGGGTTAAAAAAATAAAAATCAGTATTTGTGGTTGCAGATTGCAGTTTTGTTCCTTAAGATAATTTCCAGGTTAACTTTCTTCAAAGACCATTTGCATTCCAAAGTCAATATTTTTACTTGTACATTTCTTTAACAGTTTGCAAAAATGTCTAGACTTATATTTCAAATATCCTTCTTATGTTCCAGCTACATGAATAAGCACATTTTTTTGCTTAAACCTAACATTTTCTAGCAGATTAGGCATGTAGGAATGTTAAATCTTCTACATTGTCAGTAAATATCTCATTCATAAGTTCATAAAACTGTAATAACACTAATAAAGTATAGCAATATAATTATACAGCAAGTTGTTGCAAACAGGCAGAAGAGAAAGCCACAACAGGTCTGAGTGTTTCACACAGCAGCAGGGTATTCACACCAACAGGCTACCTGCATTTGGGGTACATGTCTAAATTAGGGAGCCTCAACTCCAGTCATAGTCCCTGGAAAGATCTGTGTTCCTCTAGAGGCTGACTCTCAGCGCCTGAGAAAGTGCCTGCACTACTTTGTGGGCTATATAAGGGGCCTAAGTTTAGCTATCTGGTATGCAGCGTACAGATTAACGCATGGATAGCAATGGTGGAACAACACAGAGTACTGCTGAGTGCTCAGGTTCGACAGACACCTCTGAAGCACAGTCACAGCTGAATGCCACACAGGGATACAGCTAATGGAGTCCCTTTGTGGGGCCTCCAGAACGAGCACAAGGCATTTTCGGAATAAGGTGTTGGTATTTGCATCAGAATTGGGGCAAAGTGTGCCACTGAGAAAATAAAGTAGTCTTGAGATGCTGCATCCTTCAGGGCTTGTTATTATTCTGGACCCCAAGACAGAGGCTGACTAACAGGAACAAGGGTTAGAAGAGGTGCTAGAATGTATCTTTGCACTGAAGGAGTAAAGGTTGCACCCTGATTTTCTGGCTTCAGCCTTGTTAAAAAGGAGTTTCAGCAATGGGTTTTAAAGGCAGAGCCAGCTATGATGGGAGGAAGACACACACCCATGATTAGAATGATTACTCTGCTTGTCTTTTGGAAAAATCAAGTCACACTGATTGAAATAAATTGTCTGGTAAAGAAATAAGCTGTGCTGACGTTGTAAGGAACACTTTCACCTCAATTTCTAGTGTCAAGCTGGAAAAATGCTTTGACACTTGCCTAGTTAATATTCAGGAAAAAACCCTATGTGATGTTTTCATGGGTGCAAGGCAACATAAAATGACCCTGACCAAAAGCCTGAGGTCTGCCATTCTCACTCACTGCCTGTGTTCTTCCCAAGCCTTTTACTTTATATTCCTTCTGTCTCCTTCTCCTGTTTCCACTTTTATTCTCCCTTTTACTCAGCTAGAAGTATGTGTCACTGCTGAGATTGTGTACTGAGTGTATCTCCAAACCCTTATCACCATCTCCATCTTCCATAAGATGTGGCCTTCAACAAGAAGCAGTTCTTCTAACAATTTTCCCTTCCTATCCACCTCATTCTTATTCCTCACACCACACTCTGTATAAATCTGTTTCCCTGAGTCTGTCTTCATTTATCTTTTCCCTATCTTAGACTATAAGCGCTTCCGGGCAAGGAATGTGTCTTATACCACATTTGTAAAATGATGTGTACATTTACATCTCTATATAAATGACTTTTAAATAACAGAAGCAAAATCCTTCAATCCATAAACAGGCAGAAATCTTTCTTCCCCACATAAGTTTTACTTGGGTGAAGTCTGACACAGACAACCATCACTAGGGTAGTAGTAGTAATAATAATGGCTTAGTCTATTGATAGTTTATTAAAACACAGATTCCGAAATCAGTCCTGCAAAGTTAAAAAACTGACAGCACTGCCTGTTTTATGTGAAACGTAGTAATAGAAGGAAATTATTCTCAACACACTGCTCTAGTAGGTCAAAGTAAAATATTCTTCATCTGGAATTTAAAACTCTCGAATAAGCCGCAGGTCTCAGGGGAGTCACTTTGTAAGGGAAATATCAGTTTTCACCAAGACTGTCTTTCAATTGAAGTTTTACTTACATACCAGTATGGTAAGGGGGACACAGTCTAGTAAAAAAACCCCTACTTTAAGATCAAACTATCCTTCCAACATGACCATATGCACGCACACACAGTTTTATCTCCACAGTTTTTGTTGGTTTTTTTTTTCCCGAAGTTTATTCATAGACATTCTAGACTTGCCATTTATTTTCTGAGGTTTCTGTGGTTATTGTTGTCAGGGGTACCAATACAGCAATGAAGTGAAGGAACACGTATCTCATATTTTCTATGTGTGGTGTAAAAAAATCCAGACTTCTGCAGATTTTTCAAGCATTGGTTACTTTATAATTTCCTTCCTTCTCTTCCATTTCCAGCCTTTGTCTAGATTGTATGCATGCCAGACATAATTTTCAACAAAGAAATATTGAAACAGAAAATACTCCAGAGTATGTTCTTGATGTTGAGTCTGCAAATGCCATAGTGCAATTCTTACACTTCAAAGATATACTCAAGCAGAAGGAGTCATTAGGGAGAACAGACATACTGCAGATTGGAAGTAGAACCTGTGTCATTCACTTTTTGTATTAGGACCATGACTACCATACATGCAACAAAATTAAGCTTGAGAAACTACAAGATGCAAGGAGTAGTTTTGCATGAGAAGAACTGTTGCCTGATGCTTGAAACTGGAACAAAGGAACATGGAAGAAATTTCAGTAGTTCATTGCCAGAAGGACTTGACAAATCCTGGCCATCACAAAAGACAAATGTCTGAATCAAATGAAAGATTAAGGGTCTAATTCCTTCTGACATCAAATCATATACTGTCCTAGACAACTTTTCATTGTTCCTGGGCCATGAGACAGCCTGACTTCCATGGAGAACCATGGAAGTTAGATCAGGCTATACACAAGGAACATCTTTCTTCTTGGATGTAAAAGGAGGAGGAGGACTGAACACAATCTCTGTGAAACCAGAGAGGAAGGTGTGAAGAGAAACACCCCAGTGTCTCTACTGCTTATAAAAGGTCATGCTCACATCAGTATGGATTTGGTGAGGATCAATCTCTTTCTTGTTTGTTCATTTTATCTTTTCTTAAAGTATTTTAAGATAGGGTCCTATTGACACTCATTTTAAAACTCTGAAGGGTATAACAACCTTATTTTCATAGCTTGCTCTATGTCTTCAGTGACTCAGATTCTCCAGTGACCTTCCTAGTATCAGTGCATAATGGGCTGCACAATTTGAGCTCTGGGGAATTTTTTTCTGTTTCTTAAAATGCCAAGTCTACTATATAAAATTATCAAAGACTGCAAAGGAAGCATATGTTCATGTTTCATATCAGAAGTCCATATTAAAATGCAATGGCAAAGGGCTGAGTTATTTATAGTTTGCTGGCCTAGGATTAGAGTTTGGAAAATGTCTTGGCTTGAAATTAGGTTCTGATGATTGATGAGAGCTTTATAGTGCTGGCATGACAAATAATATCTGACCTTGAAGGGATCCTCCACAATTCTAATTGTTTAATCTTTTATTTTATTTTTTTTTTTACCAAAAAAGTTCTTAGAGAAAGAATTTCAACTTTCATTTGATATTAATCAATTATATAGCTCTTATTATCTGGAAATCAGAAATCCCCTGCTCTTATCTTTACAGCAGAAAAACACTGTATAAAGCACATTAAACCACTATGCACTTTTCACTTCCTTATCATTCATTGAAGAATGAGAAGACTGAACAAGTGCTTGTCTTTTTGTTTCTGATACTGGTCTAAATTTTGGACATCGAGCAAACTTAAATTGCCAGTTCCTGATTGAAGTTTGATTTATAATATTTAATTATTTGTTTACTTTTTCCTGAAGATGTCTCACAGTGGTTTTGGAAAACATTTTCTTTGTGTTTGTGCAGGTTAAGATAATTATAAAGCACAGCTTCAGCAGCATTATTGGGGAGATGACAAGGGAGGAAAGGAAGAACATAAAAGCACTTGCAAGGATTGCTAGAGGTCGGATGCATACACTGAGCTCAGCATCCTCTCTGATACAGCAGAAGCCCAGTGTAGACTATGAGCAGGGCAAGGACATGCCGGTGGTTCCATAGAATGTTGCTGACCCTTAATGTGATTTTTTTGAAGCAAAATGGTATCTTTGTATATAGTGGACATCAACACAGATTTCTATTCCATACATTTGTCTAGTTGCTTGACAAATCTACAGACAGCGTCCTGTTGCAAGAATTTCCACAGATGTGAAAAAATATTCCATCTTGTTTGTTCAGAAGCTTCCATTTTCTGCTTTCATTTCATGCTGCCTAGCCTATTCTATTAGGTAAGGCAGAGAACAGTCCTAAGACTAAAATATTTCTATTCCTTCTGGCACTAAAGAAAATAAAATTAGATACTTTTGTACAATTTCTTTTTGGAAAAGTCAAAATTTAATGCATGGTATTTTGATTCTTAATATTTTTTCACTTTTCTCCTCCCTTGGCTATAGAAAATTTTTGGTCTCATTATTATGTATCATTTTCTGTAAAGAACTGCCTAACTCTGCTGAAATTTTGGGGGGGGATAAGAAAGATGATTGTGGGAGGTACATACCTTCTAGCTAAGGAAACATTACAACATTTTAGCAACCTGACTTAGGATAGAAAGGTGCTAATGAAAATCTCTTTTTTTGGATATATGCCAGTGGAAAACTCTCTACCCTGCATAAATGTATTAAGTACTTTATCTTTCAATCTGGAAAATCAAGGAATCTGGTTACTTTGCATCTATGTTATATGTGCCATAGACTACAGAAACTGCCATGTCTTTACTGCACAGACCCAAAGAATTATTGTCTTAACTGTATAAAAAAGCTAAATTATGGCATTGTTTTCTGAGTGAGGAAATACAATCAGAAAGATCTAAAATACTCTGAGTTAACAGGAAAAGCATTTGGAACATGGAATTATAAGAGGAAAACTGTAAAGATAGTGGGTTTTTACAGCTAAAGGTAAATTTATGCCTGAGAATAGTGCAGATTAAGTCGAGAATAAGAAAGCTTTCTTTTTAATGCTCTCTGCCCAATCCAGCATGCATGTCCCCTCAGCCCACAAAACAAGGTTGTACTAGAGATTGTACTCCATCGTTGTATTTAAACTGTAATAAACACCACACTTGTTCCTATCATGCTTTTCTTCACAAATGACACAGATGTATGTTTTTGTAGAATTACTTCTCTATTCAGTTCTGAGCCATTGTTGGAAAAAAACCTCAGCTGTCTGTATTTGGGCTTATTTTGTTTGGTTTGGGGTTGGGGTGAGGGACAGTGCAATGAAAGTGTTACCTTCCCTAATCTGTACTGAACTGCCCAGAAACTTCCTGGAAGATAATGAAAGAGTAGGACTTAAACTGTTTCTTTCATCAGGGGTAAATCTATTCCAGTCAAAAGTGACTTCAGTTGGAAATTAATGTAAATCAGAGGATCTCATACAAATTAAGTGTGTTCATAAACTAGCCCTTACATTCTGTGCAATACATTACAAACCTCTTTTTTAAAGTCCCTTTGTTTATCAGAGAGGACACAGGAGTAAAAAGGAATGTCAGACATCAAGCATTTGTACTCACTGTGTAATTTAATGGTGAGCAGAACTGGAGAAATAAGAGAAATCTACAGTGACAGTAATTTATAAGTCACAGCCTTTAGAAAGACTGGTAAACAGCTGCCCTTTTCTACTAATAGCACTGATTCAGGAGAATCAGAAAGAGGCAATGGTGAACATTTCATTTATTATTCATTAGGAGCTGGATCCAAAACCCACTGAAGGAATTTCCGTGGTACACCTTCTGGCGATATCTCACATAATCCAAGAAGATTTACTTTATTATGGCTGTGTCACATCGGTGGCTGTAAATATATGGAAAAGATAAGTCTGTACTCTGCTTCTTAAGAAATCAGGGCAAGAAATGGGAAACAGAGATGACTTCAGTTAGTGGCCTCTGTCCATGATAGGATACATTTACGTCACAGAGAATCAATGCATTAACTGTCTTCCTGAGTTTTTCCAAGTCACACTGTTTGCTGTGAAAAATAAAACATCCTGTTTCTAGCAGATTTTTCTAAGTTTTCATTGATTTCGTTGATTTCTACCCCCACACTCCTCTGATATCATTACATTAATACATATTGGGCAGTACAAAACAAACCTAAATTTCTGAAGGACAAAAGCCTTTGTGAGATATGTATAAGCAGAACTTACTCTTCTGAAGTGTTTTCAGTAGAATAATCTGTTTAATCTGAAACAGGAAATTACTTCCTTTCATTGCTGAGTCTACAGCGCAGAAGTGTCTTAGACTACAAAGAAAGGACATCCAATAAGATATGAAATCATTAAAAATGTAATGGCAAAAGACAGATTTAGTTTTTATTTGCTCTGAGTAGCTAGTATAGGACTAGAGTTAGGAAACAATGCCAGACTGGACGTAGGTTTTGGTATTTCATAAGAGCTGTTCAGTTCTGGCAGGTCTGAGTGAGATCTGACCTTCACAGACTCCACAAAAGTTTGATAGCTTTTTGACATTTTATGACAAGAGAAGGGTAGAAGTTTCTCTACTAAAAATAAGTTAAATAATACATCTTAGGATTACATTTCCCTTCTACACCACTCTGATCTCTCATAGTCATATCAGCTGATGCATCTGGGCCTTTCTTCTCTTATATTGTTTCTAATAGAGAAGATTCCAGTTTACAGCATAAATTCTTGTTAGCAAGCTTAAATGCATGACCCTGAATTTGTAATCTTGAACTGCTTTCTTTTTTTATTATGTGAGTCCTTCAAGTATTTAGCAACACAACGGAATTTTTAAAAAAATTCTGTGAATGATGGGATGAATGAAACTTGGCTACCAGAATTTCTCTGCCGTATGGATTCTCTGATGTCTAATTAGGTTTTATGAAGGCTATTAATTCTGCCTGTCATCTTCTATCTAGCTGCGTCTTTCTACAATGCCTATAGTAAGTCTTGAGCTTCCAAAGCCCTAACCCTCCCTCTCTCAAATAAGATTCAGCCTGATCATTTAATTCCAAACAGACACATACAAAAATGCATCAGGCAAACTATGAGTTTTATTTTATTAGGAAAATTAACTGAAATGGGATAAGCAGCCAGTGATAGGAGCTCTTTTGAACTATAAGAACTGGGGAGAGTTTGAACCTATTAAGCAATCCATTAAGTAAGTTTCTCACTGCATTACTATCTAGTCCTTCTTCAAAGCTAGTTTAAAATGTCTGAATCTATAGATCTTCCATTACTTCCCTTGATATACTGATCCCTGACACAATATATCTCACTGATAGGAATTTATTCCATCTTAATTTCATCAAATTATTCATAGTTATGTTCCCCTGTGCCACCATAAATAATTTCTCTTTATCCTTGGGGTGAAATCTCAGCCCCTCAGAAATGATAAGAGTTTTGCTGTTGTGAGTCCAGAATTTCACCCTTGGTTTTGCATGCTTGAGATACTTTAGAATGTTATAATAAGTTATCATTTATGTAGGCCATAAATATATATCTGTTTTAATCAATCACTGGAGAGAGCTTACAAGAGATATGAAGATTGAAATATGAAGTCAGAGCACCTCATTGGAAAGGCAAAAGCATTCATTCAATAAACTGTCATACATGATTAAACAGGTTAGAAAAGAAAGACCACCTGGCAGGTAGAGGCTAAAGAAAATGCTGAATGTTGATTGAAAAATACACGTCACAGAAGAATGATCTCTTAGAGCATGAAATGCTTCCCTCTGTTGAAATGTCTTTGTCCTTCTATATGAAGCTTTTAGAGTAGGGAAAAAAAAGGGGGGGGGGAAATGTTGAGGTAAAAAAGGCATTAAGTAGCAGAAGAGAAGGACAAATGAGTTCCAGGGAAGGGGAGGGGACGGGAGGGAAGGGATGTAATTTTCCTGAATTTCTTTCCACATCGTTCTCCAAGCTCCAGGACTCATGATTATTCTTCCACCATCTTTTCCTTCTCTCTTCTCCCTACCACAACATTCAGAAGCAATAATTATTACAGTATTGAAAAATACAGTGGCAAGATGAAGCGGAAAATAGAGTTTGGAAAACAAAGAAAAAGCTGGCTGTTATAATTTCTTGTATATGCTTTTCTCATTTTTATTTTTCGTATTTCTCTTTTGACATTTCTGGTATTGTTGACTTTTGTCACAGAGTTAGGTTCATTTGGCTAGCCTTCTGCTGTTGCACAGGTAGGTAAGATCTAGGTAGAGCAATATAATATTGAAAAATCAAAGCCATGGTGATTATGCAATGCCATGACATTCACCCTTTCAAAGAACTTTCAATTTATTGATGAGAACATAATTAAGACTGCCAAGGGGGTCTTACAGAGAGCAAACCCTTCTGCACTGAGGTACCTATCATTATGGACTGAGTGATTCATAAGTCTTTTTCCTACTTTATATTGTTTCCTTTCTCATTTCTTGGGCTTTCAGTCTACAGGCACAACTATCATCACAGTGATACACAGCACAGATGACTATTGTGCTGGCCTCTGACAATGGAAGGCTTTCCTATAGGATAATGATGACATGACATCAAAGAAAGCAGAATGTTTTAGCAGAATGATGGGGTGGCTTTACCTTTAAAAGAGATGGAATTAAACTTCAATATAAAAGATCCATGGCACTATTTTCAGTTTGTATTTTGCAACAGAAGCCTAAACAGAATATTTATATAACATGACATTCTGATGTTTTCACTTTATGTGAGTACTGTCAAATAATTCTAAAAGACTCATGTAAACCAGATACATCTAATCTCTTTGCTCGCAGTGTTTCCCAGCTGCTGGATCAGAACTCAGAAATTATTTGTCATTGAAAAAATTTGACAGAAAAAGGCTAAATATGCCATCATTCAATATTAAATGCTGTAAACAACCAAAGTTACATCAACCTTGGTAAGTTACCCTGCCAATCTATAGTTACTGACTACCCTAATAAGAAAAAATTAACCCTATGCAACTACGCAAAGGGATACAGATGAAACTGCTACATAGTTTTCATTCTATACTTCGCATTAGACTCCTTGTCCTTTCCCTATGTACAGAATTTACTTCTTCAGAACATGCAGGCATTAAAATAAGTGACTGAATTGTTCAAGTACTCATTGGCTTAGGAAGACAAGCCCATCTAGTTTGTATTTTGTATGTGAGTATCTGGTGACCTTGTTCAAGGCCCAGGTCCATGCTTCTCACTGGGATAATTTACATGAGAGATATATTTTCACAGCTAAATCCTTGCAATTTTACCCTGGGATCTTAAATTCAAATTATAGACTTTTTATACTCCATATCCTTTTATCCCACTGCAGCTTGCACTTACTGTGTAGATGTCATTTGGGTACTGGCTGAGGACACCAGCACAAGGGCAGCACTCCTCTCCCTGCTCAGCCACACTGTGTGAGACTTGGTGCTAGTGGGTAAGGACCTGGTCCAAACAAAGGTCTCTAATGTGGAGTTCTGGTGAAACAAGGTGCCTGAATCCAAACTCTGATCAGAAAAACTCTTTTCAGCGCTAACTGAACCTGCAGGAACATTTTTTCTTTTTTTTTTAACAGTAACATTTCCCATGTGCCTACACCCGTGAACATCTAGAAGCATCCACCCTGAAGAAAGTGGAGCAGTTCTGCACTGTGTTCAGAGGGCTAAGCCTAGCTGGGGTCCAAAAATGAGACTTTCCCCAACCTGACTACCCTGAATGGGTTATGTGTCCTCTGGACACAACTAAATTCAGGAATAAGGCAGGATTCCTTGCCTAGTGGAGTGCTTCCACCCACTTTCTTTAAAACGTAAGTAGAAGAAATACTATAAATGTCATAAGGTCTACCTCAGGATGTGTGTGAAATAACAATATTCAGTTCTTGTCAGGAAAACCCAGTCACATCACCAATACCCAGTGAAGCACTCCTGTCACTGTCCATCTGTAGGCTGTTCAGGGCTGGGCTGATGCTCCACTCTTGTCAAAATTATACTGCTACAGGAAAGGATTTAAGCAAGAGGGGACTGAATTGCATAGTGACTGGGGCACTCATTTCAGAAGTAAGACTCTGGAGTCCCATTTCTTCTTCCAAGCAATGGTTCTGAATTTTAACCAATGACCAGAATTTCAGGGTAGGCAACCTTTTGTGAGGATTACATTTATAGATGCAGTTGAAATACTCAGGATTTCAGGTTAGCCAACCTTTTACATGTATCCTAAAAAATATAAAAAATAGAAACTAAAAAATAAAACAATCTAATTCAAAGCTTCATTGGTATTTCAATTTCTCTACACTCCAGATCTCTGCATAAGTTTTTGCTGTCCCCATATTACATTAGATGTCCAACCCAATGTTCCTATTGCAAATTTCATTATCCCTCTAGCCATGAAAATTTAATCTCAGATATGCCAATAGGAAACAGAGAAGAGAATTTAACAGAGCTTTAGCATTAATCTTCAAGGTATTAAAATTTTCCTCAGTAGAAAAGAAAATATTTTTATCTCCTGAAGTCACACTGAATATTGGTAAGCACTAGAAAGAATATTTTTCTTTTTTTTTTTTTTCTTCACTTTATCTCCAGCAACAACTATTAGGCATTCTGTAAAAATCAAATCCGAAGTCACTAGATATATTTCCAAAGACTTAACACAAGCTCTTTCAGTGCCATTCTACCTAAGGATTTCTTATTACAAATGATGGAAATACAGTTCAAAATAAAGGAGTTTTCCATAATGAGCTGAGTTTTTCATAACTGAGATATTTTCTAAAAGTCTTTTTTTAAGTTAAAATATAGATAAATAAATACATCACCAAGCTTCATTGCCTTTTCCTATGATTTGTTTCATAAAAGAAATATGATTAGATGAATAAAAAATGAATAAAAATGAATCAGATTAAAATAAAAATACACCAAAGAACTCACATTTGTTCTTACCAGGCCACTTTTCTAAAATCATTCAAAATGAACAAACAAAATGAGGCAATCAAAACAGATTTAATATTCCCTGGTGTAAGGAATTAAGTTAACACTAGGAATTAAAATGCAGATTACCTATCAGAGATGTAGGACAACATATTTTGTGATGAAAGAAAAAGGAGAGAGGAAATTCAGTTGCCAAATGTAGAGTATTTCTACATATCAAGTTTTTTTGGTAAGTCACTTGGAACAATGCAAAAGGGAAAGTCTGCAAGAACTCAGGCCCGTTCCTTATGTTGTCTTACCAGAATACTTGATGTACCATTCATATTCTTAGCCATGGCCATTCCCAAGCATAGTTGCAAGCTGGCTTGGTAAACACAGGTTGTCACTATGGTATGCCATTGTTCGCTACTCCATCAAAAGGGTCTGGAAGGGACAGATGATTGCACATCATTTCACAGTGAAATGCATGGTAGAATAAACTTTGATTTCTTTCTGGACTCAAAGGTTAGAAAATAAAATTTCCAATAATTTTACCATATAAGTTTCATTTTGAAAGTTAGGTATACAAGTTTTAATGAAAATTTTTGGGAAAAATGTTTTACTGTTATTTTGATTTATCAGTTTTCATCAGAGATTTTGCCAGAACTTTTTCTCAGTTTAATTTTTAGGTTGCATCCAAACATACCGTATTTTTCTCTCCTCTCTCATAAAAGGCAGTATCAATAGGTGATGTTACTGAACAGAAGGAACCCAAAAAAATTTATAGCCCCAAACTGCTGCAGAGTCCTTACTTCTATGTAAAGCAAGCTGGATTTTTTTTGAACAAAATCTGTAGACAGGACTTCTTAATGCAATGAAAGCAATTTTAAATTTTGTCCTTTCTGACAGACTCTGTTTATTCCGTTAAAACACATACTATTCCCATCTATCTTATGTCAATGAGAGATAAGGATTATTTTTGTCTATAGGATCTTGCTGTTGTCCTTAGCCACCATATTAATGATCAAAATATAAACAATACAAATGATAATACAGGGCACTGTGCATTTAGCTTGGTAAGCTTAGGTCAACAAATGCCTGTTGTACTACTCTCTTATAGGCAAAAAAAGCCTAAAGTCATTTGTTTAAAAGTTGACAAAGTCAGTCAGCATAGTGGTGTTAGTGTACCATAGTCTGTAGGGAAAATTGCACTTAATTAAACATTCATGAGATTCAGAGCCACTCATCTTCATCACCACTCTCTCCCTGGCAATAAAAGTATTATTTCTGATACAGCTTGTCTAAATCAGTCATGTGGGTTTGTATTTCTCAGTGTTTTACCAAGTATGCCTGCCGATTACCTGGATTTATTCCTTCGTTCAGTAGATTTCTCAATGTACAGTGGGATCAGAGATCATTCAGATCTGTGACTGTTAATTCCAAGGTACAATGCAGTAGGCTTTCTTATGTGGGGATGAAACAGGATAAATACAGAGGACAAGGTTTCTCAGCCAAGAGGTGATGTGAGTCAGAGGCACATCGAAAACATGACACCTTTAGATACACTTGAGTGTAGGAGGGGGCTGCAGGAAGTAGCATAACTGATTGCGGGCGGTGTTGTGTTCTTTGAATCAGTAAAGAAGCTGTGGCTTTCTATGGTATTGGACAGATATGACCTGCATCTGTGTTTCTGCAGCTGAGAGTGCTTTTTGTCATAGCCAGGGGAAAACGGTTATTAAGGATCAATACAGAAGTGTCTTATCTTTCGGACACAGGCGTTAATCACTAAGAAGACTAAGAAGGAGTTGCTTGTACTTCCCTGACACTGGATTTGTTGCCACGGCCATATTTCACTATCCCTGTCAGAAGTGCTGTTCCAGTATCAGGAACAGCTAGCTGCTCTTCCTAAACCATGCCTTGCCTCTGTAATGTGCGCAGGGCTGCCAAGTGCTTGCATGACAGCAACAATCTGGCAGGCTCTCCTTATCCTTACATCCTCCTTATCCTGTCATGCACCCAGCAGGAATTTCTGCCTCCGAACCTTGTAGCCATGAGAGATTGCAACAGCATTTGCCCTGGCAGCCGCGGTGTTTGTTGCTCTGTCTCTCCTTTCGCTCCTCTGCCTGTTGGGCCGCAGAAGGCTAAGGATGGTGATGAGCAGACACACAGGTAAGGAGTCAGTGCTAGCAGAAGTCATCTTTAGAAATCTTCCTCTGCCCTAGCACCTTTACAGACAGCCCTGCACAGTGTTTTTCCGAGTCACCCCAGGTCTCAGCCCCTCACACCCTAGCATAACCCCATGCACCCCTCCTCATGCCAGCTCTCACAGCTCATGCGTCCACTGACACCGTAAGCCTGTCCACCAAGTATCTTTCTGTAAACACCAGAGACCATGGAGTACTTGCTGTTTCTTTGATTTGTAAAACTCCTCCCATCAACACTAAGAAGACCTTCTGCTGTGTAGGACGTGGTGCAAGGTATGGCCACAGGCTGAAGTTCACAGTTGTTTGTGTTGAAAAGATACAATAGTCATGACAGAACTAAGGCAAAACCACAAAAAACCATGGAAGTTGTGCACATCTATGCTAGAGATGTGATCTTATTTCCCATGTATGATGTGTCTTTACACATCAGAGCCTGCTACTTGTAGCTGCTGCTTGAGACAGGATTTATAGGGAAAGTTTATACTCTGTTTCCTGCCTCAGCTCCCTCAAGCTCTTCTTCTAATTTCTGTATTTATTTTTCATAATCTGAGGCAAGAGTCAGACCTGCCATGAGAACATATCTCTCTTAAAACTGTAAGAAAGGGAATGCTTTATGTAAGTGTTAATTCTTACTAGGCTCAAAGGGACAGTTAGGAGCCAGGAACCAGCTCTACATAAAAAATGCTACAGAGACCTGGCTGTGTAAAGTTGAAAGAACCACTCCCAGGAAACAAAAGGCAAGAAATGCCTAAATGATGCACAGTAAAAAGAAGCCGCCAAAGGGAATGGGGGTCACAGGGAAGGACTCTGAGGTACGAGCCTGAAGTACGTTGTTGTACATGTTGTTACCACAGCACCTTGCCCTTTATTCGTAGCCCTGTAGATTTAGCACCCTCCAGAGGATACAGTATTTTTCCATATGACTCATTTGTTTTAAGACATCGTACTACCCCCATCAGTGTGGGATGCAATGAGTAGAACTATTGTATAGAATTACTGTGCCCAGTTAAACAGTTCTTGGTTTTCAACTTACTGGCTGTTCTTCAGAGAGGTGTAAAGAGGTACCTCTGTATTAGATTCTGCAAAGCGCTCTGGCTGATATTATATAAATGCAAAGTATTGTATTATTTTAAAGCATGCTAACACTGGAACCCAGAGGGATGAATACATTTTTGTTTTTTATTTTCAGTGGAAAAGAAACTGAAGCTGAAAATAAAACATGGTTCCTGGATAGTCAGCCTACTGTATACAGAGGATAGGGAAACTAAATGAAACCCATTCACAGTAGGGTGAAGCTGGCCACAGGAGCAGCTGACATTGGAACATTACTAGAGAGACCATGTTGTTGCGAGTTTATTGATGGCTTCATGAACAGCAGAAATAAACAGAGCACTGGCTTTTAATTTTAGGGTGTATTTGTACCCTAGTAAACTAAAGACCCCAATGACGTCTGTCTTGAGTAAGTGGGACCACCTCTGGGTTTTTTTTTTAACAAACACTCTTAAAAGATGTTTCAGCACTGAAGAGGTGCACTGTACAGCATGTGTATTGTCTTCATCTGAGTTATCAATAAGCACTGCTTTCAAGGAGTGGCAAAATCTCATTTTTACCTACTTTCATTGCATTTAAAATATTTCAGCTTTGAAAGTAAGAGGTCCTCTCCTATGATGACAGTCTAAAGAAAGATTGGCTGCATTCCCCAGCTTCCTCAGCACTGTACCGCTGCGAAGGGATAGCACAGCTGTGGTGAGAACTTGGTGCACAATTAAAGCATTTTGTACCCATAAAAAAGCAGAGAGTGAGTGCTGAGGGCACATAATCTGTGACAGATCAATACCTGTAATCAAGCAATGGCAATTTTTTTTTCCTGAAAGTGCTGCTCTTCCATGGATACTACAAGGAGTCAGGACAAGGACTTCAGAAGCAAGGGCCTGGCAGTATTCAAGAGTCAGATTCAAGCAAACCTTTCCAAGTGTTTTCACCTCCAAATGTATTTGAACCTTTAATTTGAAAAGTATTTCTTAAGTAGTCAGTCTCATGTAGTTTCTCTCATGTTCTTTAATTCCAAGCTTGCTGCTTTTGGGTGCTAGGCAGCGAAGTCTAAGCAATCTACCTGGAACCAGATACATACAACAGTAGTCTGTATCATGCAAATTATGGATTTGTTTTATTCTACAGACTGAGTCACAAGACTTGAATGTTTCATGGTGTGGTCTTCACCCTGCCCTGGACATATGACCTGGAATACCGATTAAGTAGTACTTGGATGTCTGGTAAATATATACATTAGTATCTACACTTCTGTGGGGGCAACAACTGATGATCCCTCCCACTCATTCACCATCTCTTTCCTTCTCCATCACAAAACTTAGTCCCAGAGGGCAGATCTCCATGCCCAGAATGACTGTCCTTGTCTTGACCCATACAATACAGCTGCACCGTTGTGATGCATTACTTTGCTTGAAAAGAGATGAATCTTTTAAGTAAAACTTTCGGGTAGCAGATTCAGGCTACTTGGTTTAAATGTTTTTTTAACTCAGAAGACTGCTAAGAATACTTATAAGTGGTTTACAAGTGGTATAGTTAGCAGGAGTCAGTACTAATTATGTTCACGAACTGGTGGTAATGACATGAGCAAAATTTCTCTTCCATGATGAATTCTTAGTGTTATGAACTCAGAAGTAAAATAAACAATTGTCAGAGGAATGACCTAAAGCCAAAGTGGCCTGGTTTTGAATGTGGGAACCACATGAACTTCTGACAGAAGCTGAGGTTCACTTTTTTGTTGTGATCTTGATGGGAGAGCATTTACACAGACAGAAATATAGGGAACTCAGTATATGAAAAAGGACAACGTATTATTACTGCATACAATGCCTTTTCTGCCACAGACTGGCTGAAAATACTAACTTGCTATTCCACAGTTGCCACCTTCTCCAAGCACAAGAGAGTATCTTGTATGTATTGTACCAAATCTTCTAACAGGAAAAGAGTATTTCTGTCTCAAACTGCCAAAATCAGAGTTGTCCACATGACAAATTTCATCTCCACAATTCATTCAGGGATTTGCCATTAAAAGAATATGGTCAGACTAAATAAAGACAATAAACTTTATTGGATAGAATAGAGTATAAGTGTAATGAAAATTATTTTAAAGAATGGATGAGATAAAGTATTGCTTTAGAGATGGTGTCTTCTAACAAGCCCAGGCAGGATAGTGTTTGTGTTTAGAAATATTCAGACGTCCTTAAACAACCATTTTCCCAAATGAATTATTTACTGTCTCACATACTGAACATATTTTTCTGTTCAGCTACTATTCATTAGTTAAGTCTAATTTCCTTGACTTATTCATTATTCAACTATACTTCACACTTATTTGATGAGAATTTCCCCACCAGGGATCGATCGTTCATTCAGTATTTCAGTCTTAGATAATCCAAATTAAAGCTGTGTTGGTTAATTGTAATTATTCTCGTATGTCACATGCTATTTTTCCTGAATGAATGAATTTAGTGATTATAATCTGAACAAAGGCTTAAAGAGGTCAGTAGAGTTTGAGTTTCCCAGGAACAGGCATTCATTTAATGAGCAGTTAAAGATAAAAACTGCATCCTGTGGATGCTGACAGCACTATCTTAAAGGTCCATGTGGGAGGAGGCAGGTCTTTTTCGTTCTCGCACCTTGAAGGAAAAAAAAACCACTTACACACCACATTGCATTCTAATGTCTATAAGCCTCAAAAGAGATGGGCTAAAGAACATAATTTTTTTGCTGACCAGGGTCAAATTTCTCACTGAAGCAAAGCAAATAACTGTATAAGACTGTTTTGAAATATTATGTCACAAAGTCAAGGTTATAAAAGAATTTAGTTTCCTAATTTCATATCTTTTGATTGTTTATCTTGGAAGCTTAACTTCTGAATTGCATGTGATGACTTTTATATAACTTGATTACCATTATATGGTAAAAAAATTTTACTTGCAGATGAATCTGAGGGGACTTCTTTTTCAGATAGGTTATCTCTTTTTCTGAAAGCTAAACAGGATGTTCAGAGCCTTGAGACAGTCACCAAAATTATCATGTGGTAGCTGCTATTGTTTTCTGTACCTTTGTAACTGTTTTAGTATAGGACTGAAAAAACATGCAAAAGTGACCACATGCTCAACCCCATCCTTCTTTAGGCACTTTTGGAATATTAGTCATACTGGCAGGTGATCTTTTTGTTCGATGTTTAGCAGAGAAAAGAAAATCTTTCAATTTCTTCTCTCTTTCATTGCTAATAAAAAAAAGTGTAGACTTCTAAACCTTTCCTTTTGCATAGCTGTTTTTAAGCTTATGGCTGAAGTCCCCCTTTATATTAGTAACAATTTAATCCTTAACACACTCTTAACTTTCACCACATACATAATTTTAATTAACAAAGGATCAGAAAAAATCTTTAATTAACCTGTATTGCTGTCTTCCCCCAAATCAACTGCTCAACCTCTCCAGGAGTGAGAACAAAAATAGAAAAAGAGATACTGCCAGGGTATGCTGGGTTGTTTGTTTGTTTCTTTCTTTAGCTGTGTGTCAACACAGAAAGAAGGGTTATTGGAACAGATAACTTAGTTTTTCACAGTTCTTCCAGGATACTCTTTCTTAAAGTATGGTCTGTCAGCAACTTCTGGTTGTCAATATGTCAGAAGTTTGTCTGGGAAATGACAAAGAAATCACACATTTACACTCAGGAGGCAAGCAAGTCAACAAACAGAATGATGTAAAGAAATAAATAAACACTCAAATTTTAACTTAAGTTTTAGCTGTAAAAGAAACAAGCGGGAACTCTGCAAAAGATGGTATGTGGGGTTTTCTGGAAAAGTTAGACAATTGTTCAAACAAAAAGGTTTAAAAACCCCTGATCTGGGATGCACTGAGGATGAGAAGAAATCTACCATTCAGACTCTTCTCTAGACGAACTCACTGAAAGTGCTGAAGACATTCAGTTACCTTCCAAAAGTCCTTTTTTCCCCTTACAAAGCTCTCATCTCTAAATTTTCCTGAAGAAAAGTCATTCATCCACAGGGTTCACAGAATTTTGCAGTAGTACTTAAGGTTTCCAAAAATCTCTGTGAGTTATCTATTTTAGAGCTAGTAGGATTTTGTAATTCTATTTCCAGAAAACTTTGATGAAATGTTTTCACTAATTAAAGAAAGAACAGAACTCAGCTTTTCTGTTCCATGTTGTCCTCTATTTTTCCAACAGCTATAAAGATTACGCCCAGTAAAAGCTGGATGAATGGTGAAAATGAGATGATAAATTATTGGCCTGAGGTCTAGATGTGTTTTTCTCCCATTTCTGTGGTTTTTTCCTGGAACTCCAGTTGTTTTCTACTTTTCAGATTCCAAGATTTAACATCATTTCCATGTTTTTCTGTCTTTTGAGTTACATTTTCTTTTTGTCTGGTCAAAGAAGGCAGAATTACTCTAAAGGTTAAAAAATAAAAAACCAAAAAGAATTATAAAGATAAATCATCAGTGCTCAATCCCAGACATATAATAAAAGTTTAATGGCAATGTTGCATATTTTTGTGCACGACAGAAAATATTCCCAGACATTGCTGTCCTTCCTCCTCTTTCTTCCTGAGGAAAGGTATGATGTTCTTTCACCAGAAAACTGATACCATCTTCTTAAAGCCTTCTTTTAAAGTTCTTATGTGGCACAACCTCTCAGCTTCTACAATAAGCAGTTTTCAAACTATAGCGTAGGGTCCCTGGGGAAAACCCCTGGACCACAAGCAGTCCACAGAAGCTAACTAAGAAAAACATGCCTACTGAAACCTTACATTTACTGTCCCCAGACCTGGTCCCTCAATGGCAAAAAATCAAGGGTGTGCTTGTAAATGTCAAAATCCACGTCTAGGCATCCTAATTTGTTTGTAAACAAACTTATGACATGAAAAGTTTACATTTATTGTTTATTTTACAATGTATTCATGTAACTATCATTATTTAAAGTACATACTTAGCAAGAAAACTCACATACTAGAACAAACTAAACAGACTGTGAAGCAAAAATACACTAAACTTTTGGTTAAAAGTGGAATCATAGAATCATGGAATCTTCGAGGTTGGAAAAGACCTTCAAGATCATTGAGTCCAACCATCATCCATGGCCACTAAACCATGTACTGGAGTACCTTGTCTACATGCTTTTTGAATACCTCCAGGGATGGTGACTCAACCACTTCCCTGGGCAGCCTGTTCCAATGTCTGACAACCCTTTCAGTAAAGAATTTTTTTCCTAATATCCAATCTAAACCTTCCCTGCTGCAACTTGAGACCATTTCCTCTCATCCTATCACTAGTTACTTGATAGAAGAGACCAGCACCCACCTCACTACAACCCCCCTTCAGGTAGTTGTTCAGAGTGATAAGGTCTCCCCTCAGCCTCCTTTTCTCCAGACTAAACAACCCCAGTTCCCTCAGCCGCTCCTCAGAAGACTTGTTCTCTAGACCCTTCACCAGCTTTGTTGCCCTTCTCTGGACACGCTCCAGCACCTCCATGTCTTTCCTGTAGTGAGGGGCCCAAAACTGAACACAGGACTCGAGGTGCAGCCTCACCAGTGCCGAGTACAGGGGAACAACCACCTCCCTGCTCCTGCTGGCCACACTATTTCTGATACAAGCCAGGATGCCGTTGGCCTTCTTGGCCACCTGGGCACACTGCTGGCTCATATTCAGCTAGCTGTCAACTGGCACCCCCATGTCTTTTTCTGCCGGGCAGCTTTCCAGCCACTCTTCCCCAAGCCTGTAGTGCTGCATGGGGTTGTTGTGACCCAAGTGCAGGACCCAGCACTTGGCCTTGTTGAACTTCATACGATTGGCCTCAGCCCATCGATCCACCTGTCCAGATCCTTCTGTAGAGCAGATCGACCCTGCCTCCCAACTTGGTGTCATCTGCAAACTTGCTGAGGATGTACTCAATCCCCTCATCCAAATCATCGATAAAGATATTAAACAGAATGGGGCCCAACACCGAGCCCTGGGGAACACCACTTGTGACCCGCCGCCAACTGGATTTAACTCCATTCACCACAACCTTTTGGGCTCGTCCATCCAGCCGGTAATGTAATGATCCTCACGGGTCAATGCAAAGCTTATAATGCTGATCTATGAAAGTAATGAATTTTAAGATGGTCTTTGGAGAATACCGTGTCTACCTCAGTGCAAAGCTTAAAGTCATTTGACCAATATCTGGCTATGTGTAAATGAAAAGTTTGGCTCTGGAAGAGAGAATCCATATCCAGGAATTAAGTTGTATATGGTTTCATAAATTAAAGCCACATGACAAAAATTCTAAATTACAAAAAGAAAAATAATCCCATTTCATAGACAGTACTATTAAGAAGCCCACTGCCTACACTCTGTATTTCAGTAGTTATGAAGCCTCCAGAAGTTCATCTGAGTGCCTCCAGAAACTCAGTGTTCAAAACTAGCTGAATCTTAATCACAGATGACTTAACTTTTGTCATCCCTTGGCATGGATCTGTTACCACAGAGACAATCAATTTGTCTGAATCAGTGCAGTCTGAACAATGGAGTAAATGGAAAACTCTTCACAGCAAGAAGCATTCAATTTCATTCCTCAGTGAAGACAACTCAGGTCGTCTATTCTGCCTGCCAAGCAAGACAATTCCATTGTTCAGAACTTAACAAGCATTGTGGCAAAAGACATGAAAACTCTGTTTGTTTCCAGCAATGTTAGGGCACAGCACTCTGAATCATAAATCTCGATAACTATTTTACATTAGGTCTTGTCAAACTTGGAACATCATATTTGCCATCACGATCTGGTCACATCTCTTCACCCCTACTGTCAGAAACCATGTATCCGTATTTTGGTGTTTCTGTGCAGAACAACAAAGAGAACAGAGAGTAAGATAATAATAACCTTGAATAAAAAACAATAATAATTTTCTTTATAATCACTTGGGGGGTTTAGGGCCTGCTCAATATTCTTCCTCCAACAGATATGCAATCTCTGGTTTTCAGCTTCTTTCCCCTTCTAATCTTGTTCTTTCACCTATGTCCCAAAGGAACAATAGTTAGATAAGCTACTGTTTGCTCCATCATTAACCGCTTTTAAGTAACAATTTTACTTATAGGTAATAAAGAAAATAGATATCGATAAGCAAGGATTGCATTTTTTTCTCAATAAGCATGAGTTTCTCTGTAAAATACATGGCAGTCATCCATTTATTATCAATAACTCAAAGGCTTAGACTCTATCACTTAAGTTTTACTATCTTGGTTTCTCTTCAACAGTGAATGTTTTTTGCCATTTCAAAGTCAACAGAAGAAAAAAAAATATTTTGGAGTATTAAAGAAAATCAGTGTCAAAACCCCTCTGTTTTATGCTGTTTAGATGCTGCAAAAAGATTGACTTGCTGAAAACAGAGAGCAATTTTTTCTTTTTCTTTTTAGAAAGCAATGGACTAAAGTCTCCTTAGAGATCTAAGTGCACAAGTTAAACTCCAGTCCACAGTTTTTGCTCAAAGTTTGCCTTATCTTTGAAGGAAGATTTTCCTGAGGAAAGGCTGCTACTAGTGTAAAATGATTACACAGGTGCCTGAAATATATTTTGGTGGCTTTAATTTTTTGAAAGATACTAGCACAATTCCAATACAGTTTAACCAATAGGAGCTTTATGGTACAATGTTCACCATAGTTATTAAAAGCATAAAGTATTGAAAGACGTGAACTTTACCAGAGCAACATTTTTGTGGGGAGTAAATCTTTTACTTTTGAAAAATAAATATTTCTTTAATCACATATTACAGACATTTTAACCACGGATTTCTGAACAGCACATCTGTTCCTATGTCCACAGTGACGCATCATGTGGTGACATGTCCCATCTATTTATGTCAAGTAGGCCATGTTACATCAGTAGGATACCACGTGTAAGAGAATAGGGAATTCTTATACATATAATACAGAAGAATATATATATAACTGGAAATATGCATGTTTGTATGTGTGTGCCAAAAAGAAACTAATTCCTTCATATGAAAAAGAAGGGTCTTGGATCCAGTTCTGATTTCAGTGGCAATTTTGGCCAGTTAAGCTCAGGATGTGGACTCATGAAGGAAAAAATGTGTGTATGTGGTATGAACGCAGGGGGCTTACTCTATTTTTTAATGGAAGTGCAACAAGTAAAATACCTAATATGGAAGGGTACTGATGTCTTCCTGGCTACATTTAATACCACCGTCCCATTATATATCTAATTCTGATATCTAAATTCTTTTAGTTTTTCCAAGGGAACAGCAGTTTCTGAAATGTTTTTAAATGTGATCTGTTGTTACTTGTTTCCTATTCAAGATACTGGAATTTTAAGTGTCTGGTATTTCTGATTTCTTGGAATGTTTCCAAAATGTTTCTGGCTCAAAACCAGATAACTTGGCCTAAAAATATGGCATTCTTTTGAGTTCAGTCAGTAGTATTGACTGTTAGTATCATCAGGTTTCTAACAATGTGCTGGTTTGTTCATTGAAAGCTAGATACTGAAATATTCGCAATTCAGACTAAAATCACAGAAGCAGACAGAAACTTTAACAATACAGAAAAGAAAAATTAAAGTCAGCTATACAGCTAATCCTATAATATTAACTATGCACTGCTCAAAATGAAAAATCAATTATACAAACCTAAAGTAAGCAAAAAATTTCTCAACCTATAAATGAGTGATCAAGAAAACAGAAAAAAACCTTACAACCTTTTAAAAATTCACCATTTGGTGTTTTTTACGTGGCTTAAATGACAACTTGAAATAATACTGTGAATGTTTTCAGATAGACATGGCAGAGGTAGCTCAGAAGTGAAGTAATAAGAGGCTTTGTTACGTGCCACTACATGCTCTAATCTTCCTTCCAAACTTGAATAAATTTCTCATACTTAGAACTGAAAGAACATTTGAAGCTCTGTTATAAAGAGACCATACATGGAAGAAGACAACCTAGGTATATAGAAATGTAATACAACAAACTTTTGGCACACTTGAGATTAAGCTCAAGGACATCTACTTACTGTTCTACTTGCTATGTTTATGCATGTTTACCTACAAAATGACCTTACTGTAAACATACCTAGCCCTTGCAGAGTTCATGAGCAAATTCTGTAAATATGCATAAAGTAATTCAAGAACATAAAATTTGCCCTAAGACCCTAAAAATAAACAAAAATATTTTGAGTTTACTTGCAAGCTTGGTAGCATAAACAAAACTGTCTAGCCTTAGCAAATTCCCTCTCTTCTTGTCCATAGGCTTCACTCTCTGCAGCATGGTGCCTTTTGACACTCATTTACTTCATTGCAAGATGAGTATAAAATGGTACTTTTCTGATAGTAATATGCATGTACTTTGTGCAAAGCAGATACAAGATTACTTCAAGAATGCATTTCGAGATTTGCAACCTTCTTTTTCTTAAAGTACAAATTTATTTGTTAAAGTAAAATACAATGCTCTATCATAGCACTGTCCTGTGAGGTACCAATGTGTTAAGTTCAAATTCAAACTTAACTAAACCTTTTATTTTATAACTTACTCATAAGTCAGTAAGTAGTGCTATATTTGGATCTCCTCAATTTTGTCACAAACAGTTTGGCAGATCTCAAAAGAAAATCTTCTACTCTCTCATTTCCTAACTTCTCAAGCTGCCTTTTTAATACTCTATTATTTTCAAAATTTTAAACAGGTGTAAAGCTGGCCTTTGTGATTATGCAGCCAGTAAGAAAGGATCCATTTTGAGCCATAATCACAAGGATCTGTAGTATACCACAAAAACTTGAAAGTTAAATATCATTTCAGAATTTTAAGATTTGGCATCTGTTCCACAACTGGGACCCAGTTACTTCTGCTTTTACCAAATAATCCTCAAGCTTTGTTTAAATATTCTTCAGCATTTTCTTCTTTCCTCCACAAGCTATGTTAAATGAAACCAGCTGAGTTAGTAGTAGCCTGTCTGAATATATCATCGATGAACTTTGAAAAATCTGTTTTCTAAAGAAAATTACAATCCATAACAAAATTTGCCACATGTATTCAAAAGGTACATCAGAATTATTTTTTTCCATGAAACAACGACATGGAGGAAAGATCAAAGGCACTTTAGAGGTGACAGACAGTCCAACACTGTTCATGAAATCGAGAAAATAAAATAAGCAAGACCTATTTATATAGCAGTCATTCAAAGCACAGTCCTTTGTGGCAATAATGAATGCAGCTAACTTTACATCTACCAGACAGAGTCCATCCCATTTTGAGACATTCTTAACAATATCTAGAACAGCAAATAAAGAAAGCAATTATTGGATAGAAAGAAGCATTATTCCAGGAACTGAAACTCAACAAGTGTCCTACAAAATGAAAATTAGGTCTAACAGCTAACAGCTAAGAATGAGTATTACATTAGTACAACATGAGCATGAATGTAAACAACTCACTGGAAAAAGTTTATTGGTAGTTGATGGTCAAACTAGAGGGATATATTCAGTATCATTCCATAGCTGCCTGTCCTGGGTGTGGTCTATCTTTCATTAGGGACATAGATGATGAAATAGAGAGCATATTTGTTCAATTTACAAAAAATGCCATGCAGGGACAATCCACAAGCATTTGGCAAGGCATGATTAGAATTCAAAGTTGTCTCAGCAGAACTGGCTTGAAAAAAACAGGATTCAGTTCAGTGAGAGAACCAAATGCTACCTCTTTGCTGGAATAATCAGTTGAATAAACGTACAATAAGAATCAAGTAGGTAGACAGTGATCAGGAGGGGCTTTAGAGGACTACACACTGGATATGAGACATCACTACTATATCCATTGTGAAAAAAATTATTATCTAAATTCTGTAAAGAATAATATATTTTAGACATTAAATCTACATCATTAGATTTAAGAAGTAATCACCAGAGATAAGAGCCTCAAAGTGGAGTTTAGTTTGGAGCACCAGCAGAAATGCTCTAGAAGAATGATTAATTGCCTAGAAAATACAATAAACCAACAAAAGTATAGCTAAAGAGCAAAAGGCATAGGAGAGAGATGGGAAATATCTTCAGATAAAAATGTGGTCACCACAGAAAGGAAAAAAACTATTTTCCATGTTCATTGGAAATAAAAGTTAATAGATTTAAACTAACAGGGGAGATTGGACAACATAAAAAAAAAAACCTCTAAGAGATGGGAAAGCTGAGCACAGGCAAAGACAGTTCAGGAATATTGCAATATCTCCATCATAAGATGATGTTTACTTATGGTTTTAAACATAATCTATCCTGCCTTAGGGAGGAAATATGGACTAGACAAGGACTCTTGCTATTTTAGGGGTTTGTGTCCATTTTCAAAATACTTACCCCCAAATTGCTAAAATCTTGTGAATAATTTTATATTGCGAATATCATATTCATAATGGTGGAAATAAGACTCTACAAGCAATCTTACAACAACTGCCTCACTATGGACCAAAACCTAGAAAAAATATCTTTCAAGTTTTTGTCTGATAAAAAAATCTGGAGTCTGAATTTTAGTCTAACCAAGACTGCTGATGCATTTGTTGTACAAGTGGGAGATGGTTAGGGGATCAGTAGCAACTCCCTACTGTAAGCACAATACAGTTTTCAAAAAAAATAATCCAAGTGCACTGTGTAGAATCCATTTCTTCAAGCCCTTGGTGGTTGCATCAGAGCCTGACTATGCAGCAGGCAGCACATGAGTTCGGTCTTCCACCTAGATCAGCTATGTTTAAAACAGAAAGGGGTTGCATTGCAATTCTTCAATGGTCTTGAAAGGTCTAACTCAAATTGTTAACTCTGGAAGTGGACACCAACAAACAGTTTAATACAGATCAAAACTGGAAAAAAGAAAGTCGAACTACAGATTGGAAATACATCCTGTAAACAAGAATGAATGGATACATCATAGGTAGAGATACCTTAATTAAATACTTTTTTTCAAAATGTGCCAGTATTCACATGGTCTCAATGACAGAAGAAATACACTCTTGATACTGTTTTCTTTTTATAACATTGTCTTTTTCATTTTTCTTCACTAACACTCAGACTAACTGTAAGCATGTTTTCACTTTCTCTTCAAAATTTTGTGTCACCAAATTGTAAATCCATAGCTAACATATTTTTAGCCCCATCTATATTGTAATAAATCTTCTCATGCACACAATGGTTGAGAAAACTGAAGAGAAACATACACTGAAAATGTCCTGTATCTATGTTTTCAATTACTATTTATTTGACTTTTGCTAAACCTTACTAGTGTTTACTTTAATACAAATTACCATTAAAAGTTCTAACTTTCAGTATTTTTTTTTAATATAATTTGATATTTTAAAATTTTCACAGTCAGACTCCCACTCACTTTTTACATGGAAGTTACATTCTAAATAGTCTATGGTCACACAATTAAAGTGTTTTATCTAACCATGGTAGCTAAGCAGTCAAAACCAGATTTAGTTAGTAAATTGATCAAAAGCTCCAGGGGATGCTGAGTGCTATTGGAGCAACCCAAGAAGTGTTAGTTGGACACTAGGTAAATACTTAAACCACAGAAACTGGATGGGTTAAACAATTTCTCCTTCAGGCCTGTTTTTGCTGCTAAACTGAAAGATGAAGATAAAAAAACAGCAGTAACGACAGGCAGGAATCCTATTCAGTGCCATTCAGATAATTCCCCTAAGGAAGAAATAATAAAGAGTGATCATCTTTTATATGTTATTACTACATTGTCCTAAGCAAGTAAGTATCACTTGGATAAACAGAACTTCCCTATTATTCCCCCAAAATCACTGCATTTATAGACCTTTTTAAAGCAAACAAATTACTGCTAATTTTTTGGCACAAATTATCCTCTCCATTATGGGTCTCATCTCTTTTCATTTCTTTGATTATGAATTGCTTACACAAGAAATAAAGAATCAGGAAACCAAGCTTATTAAATAAATTAATGAATAATATTTTGAAATTAAGATAGTAGATAAAGAAACAGAATAAAAAGCCCCTGCCTATCTTTTTAGCTTTTTTGGTTGTTTTCATTAATTTCGCACAATAAGAAAATATTTGGAGGATCTGCAATTTTTACCATTACTACTTAAAATATATTTAGTACTTAATTCCTGAAGTTATCATAGCAATGTGGCCCTTATTGAGCTAGAAACTGACAATGCACTTAAGGAAAGATAGTTCCTAAATGGAGACCGCTCCATCTAAGTGAGAATTAATTACAGGCTCATTTGAGTGACTTATAGAGCCCCAAATGCACTAGAATCTCAGCAAAATTTTCAGTTTAGTTTTCTTTGCACTGTGCATTTCTTCCCAAACTAGTAACTGCTGTTACCATGCTTTTGGTCAAAGCCAGTGAGCAAGTGTATGTGAGAACAGAGATTCTAGGAATAAAGTGTGGATTACTCTAAAACATTATCTTAAATATTCTCAGTTTTCTCTAATGAGGCATTTAAATCTTGCTTCATTTTAGGTGCTATTTCACATGATGAATAACTGGAGGTTAAATTTCTTCTCTGAATCTTGCAGAATTTTTAATTATTGTAAAATGCCATAAAAATTAAGCAGACGATTTTCCAGAGTCAATTATTATTTATCATCCATCAGTTGATAAACCCATCAAAAAGTATTTTCAGAGAAGTTTGCAGTATATAACAACTTGGGGACAGTCTGTATTATGTGCACTGTCATGAGAAAGTAATCAGACAGAAATCACAAATTTCAATGTTACAGTTCCCAAAGCAGCTGTAACTAATCCAAGATAAGTTACAGATGCTTCAGGACCTCTAATTTTGAATAAGTCATCATCTTGTTTATACTAGCACTTTACATCACTATATACTGTACCTTCTTTTATTTATGTCTCACATATATGCACAATATGCTAACTTAACATTGCTGTGGGAATCATAACTTGGTTGATAAGTTTCTGACTTTTGCTGTTTAAGTCCTCAACACATCTCATGACTAATGTTGCATTAACATATTATTTGCACAAAATTCTTTTGCTGTTAAAAACTGTGGTGAGTAATTGCACATAAAATGGAAAAGCATTCTGTGTCTCTTTTGAGTGTGTATAATATTAAAATGTTAAAAGAGAGATAAATCCAGCAATGTAAAAAAAGAAAAAGATTGCTTGATTGCAAATTGATATAAATGCAAGGAGTCATTTGTTTCAATGTGCAATGTGAGATTCAATGTGATAATATGCATCCACCTGACATTCTGCTGAATGCTTTCTGAAATGGCTGCACAGCGAAATAAACATGATGAATTTCAGCCCAAAGAATAACCTTTCCAGAAAGTTATAAGAGCTTGAAAATTGCTGTTTGGAAAGAATATACCTCCCGAACCGTAACGATAAACTAGTTCATCTAATGTTTCTGTGTTTTTTTCAGATCAGTTGAGGGCTACAAAGAAAAAACAAGTTTTGAGGGCTTTTTAAACAATAAATTATTCAAGTTTTTTAAAGTTTGAGGAAATGAATGAAAGAGCAAACAAAAATTCTAAAATTCTAAAATAGTTTTTTGGAAGTTATTTGAAATAGTTTGGGGGTTCAAGCAATTAAGTTACAAATTTCTTGCAAAAATATTTCAGAATTGATAGAAAATGTTACTTTCCAACAGCCAAGGTCTTTTCTTCACTGCATTGATCTTGCCAGAGCTGTCAGTCCAGAGTAAAAAAGTCCTAAATTTGGTCCTAAAAGATAATTACAAGGTTGTCTTCAAGTTTATATCAAGTGTATGTAGTTTTTTTTACAGGTCTGATCTTATCTTTAGATCTCTGTCAATGCAGATCTCGTACTTCAAAACTCTTTTATTGTGAGGAAGCTCCACGCTGAAACATTCATGATTCGAAACTAGAGTCAGTTTGTTATCATCCTCCCCACTATTTTTGCACACTCACCAGAATCTCTTCACAGAGTTACATTTTACTTCTTAACTGGGTACAAAGACAGATGGGAATTCTGAACAAAAATGCTCTTTACTTAAGAAAGAAAGCGTAAGCAGGCCCATAGCCTCCTCACATCATCATCATTATACTATAGACTTTCCAGAAAATTACTTCCCCTTGCAGAATCCTGGGTAACTCCATCATAGCACTTTACATTCCGCAGCAATCAGGTGTGGTGTTTTTTCTCTCATAGTCTTTTGAAATAGTACCTTCCAAAGAAAGTGCTCCTAGTTTCTTCACTGTTAAATGCTAGATGAGCCTTCTGGGTTTCTCAGCAAGAAGTTGCAAACTTCTCTATTGATAGAACAAATGTAAGAATAGATTCACATGGGGGGGGAAAAAGAAGGAAAAAAAAAAAAAGACAGGCTGTACCACCCTAAGATTATCTTCAGCTTCCTATCAAACCTAGTAGATCATATTCATGACATGAACACTTTAACTGAGTGAACAAAACTATTCTAAGGGTTTTATATATACAGGGATGTCTTTTTTGAAAGTCTGCAGGAGACAAACTCATGAATGTTCTTTGTGGCACCCAGTCAGCAAAGTTCCTTTGAGCTTAAAGGTTATGTTGAAGTCCGGTGTCTTAAAAGTAAAGTACACGCTTAAATGGATTACAAAATGAAATGTATCTATGCCCTTGCTTAAAGGCAAATATGTGCAAAAACACTGTGAAATGATAGTTTTATGATAGCTCATTGTCTGGAATAATTGCTCTTTCAGAGTGTAAGATTCTTACGTAACTCCCGTTTGCTTCAGTGGGAGTCTTTTATTAGCTTCAAGGAAAATGGGAAAGAATTTTTATGCAGAGTTAGATGCTGCCACTTCCCTCATCACCTGACACTCAATGTATGCTGGAACAGTGTTCTTAATGAGGAGAGGAGGTAGGATGAAGGGGGAGAAGGGGCTAAAACCCATTAGCTTCCCTGTTAAATCCATGCCTGGGATTTTATGAAAGGACTCAAAGAAATTGTAATGCAATAGTATCCGGTCCTCACAGCTATTTGCTCAACAGCCAGTGACAAGTTCAGATGATGTAATGCTTCTAGCATGTACATTGTTACTTAAGAGAGCTGCTAATTAATACCATGCTGAAAGAGCTTTGGTTGGGTGTCAAGCTACTCAGAGTTGGTCTCTGCAGCTTAGGGAATGTTTCTGCTTCAGCTCCCTCTGTTCTTACTGTGTGCACAAAGTCCCCTCTAAGCAAATCTTTTTTTTTCTTTTTCAGGGTTGTGTCTTGGTTTTTTTGCCTCAGGGCTCTTAATTGCTACATACACAGCACATGACAAACACTGCTCCTAAATGATTCTAGCAAAATGAAATTTCTTGTGTGTCCTGGCAAATTATCATTAATTTATTGACACCAGAAAATCATTCTAGCAGTACTTTTCTGGGACAGGACCTGGACTGTACGAAATTTTTTTAAATGGAATGGAAAAGCTATTTAAGAATGATCCTTTCAAACTATCCATGAGAAAGCATTTGCTCTAGGGATGCACGTGATTTTTTTATATGCAGCTGTGTTTCAGTATTTGGTGCGTAAAGCAGTTCTAGTGATTAACTCACATGCTAGGATTAAATACATGTCCAGGGTCTGCAATGATCTTGCTAGATAAATTGGAAAAGGCCTTCAACCTCAGTGATATTTAGAGGTCTAATGCCTACACACAGTGCTTATTTCCAACAGAAGCAATTGAAGTTAAACACTTACCTAAGAACTAGTCATGCAAATACTTTCAAGAAACTAGTCCTTTGCACCTCCTTGCAGTAGTAATACTTATTTCTTAGTGATGTTACCTGATATGTAATGGATATTATTTAATATTTAGAGGAAAGGAACTGGAAATAGAATATATAATGCATATTAATAGAATATCTTATTTCCTTCTAAAGACAATTATTATTCTCTGAAGTGATATAAAACAAACTGACGCTCAGCCTTAGATCATTTCTGTGTTGCTGTCATATAGTTTACCTTTTTATTTACAAACCAGGGACAAGTACATTTATATCTGCCTGCTTTAGGTAGGAGATTTATAAACTTCAGGGAGTTGGGTTTTTTTTTTAATTTAAATAAGGACAAAACAATCAAGAATGAACACTGAATTATACACATACTTCTCATTGCTGAAGCCACTGACCAGAGTTAACATGGAACAAACCCTTATCAAAATGTATTCACAAAGCTAGAGCTGTCTCTGCCTGGGACTATCTGCTCTCATAGGTATACAAACACATCAGCATGCCTGCATCAGGACTGCACTTCCATGCCAAGGCCTGGCACTACATCACAGGTTACAAAACAAAGCTTCCAGCAAACACACACACTTTTTTCACAGATCAACTCCAGACAGTAATACACCTGACAGTCATTTAATTAATAACTAGATGTGATCTATTTGTAACAGTGGAATCTCATTCAGGATGTCCATCCTTTTTTGGAGAGTTCAGAGGAACTGGCTAAAACTCTGTCTGTTGCAGCTGAATTCCTATTGTCTTGCAAAACTACCTAGACCCAGGACATATTTCAATTAAATACTAGGAATTTTAATATTTCACTATAGCTACTTAAATGTGATTAGCAAATATCCCATTCAGTTTATTGGGGGAGAGATGAAAAAAAAAGATATTATTGTAGGTTTGCTGAAAGCCAGCTTCTCTGAAAAAGCTATGAAATATTCCCAAATGCCAACTGGATTTTCTACTGGAAGTACAGCACAACACCCTGAATGCCGTGCCTATAAGATGGTAACAGAAAAGCTGCTTCATATGGTTAATCTACAAAAGGCTGTGAAGGTTAATCTAAGGCAATATGACACAAGTCAACTACTAAATGATTAATATACAACCCATGTTACATTTATTTTTAGTTAAAATTTTGATTGTATGATAACTCATGAGAAACAGAGTGTGAAGGGTGGACCAGGGATTGATAGAAGTCCTTGGTCAAAATGCTTGAATGTCTTAATTGTTTACAAACAGTAAGACTAAAGTGATTTCAGGGAAAAAGTACGCTGGTGTCCCTAGCCAGGTTTCTCACTTAGAAAAATTATAATCCAGTGGGGCTCTTTGTTAATATTAATCCTAGACTGTCTTCAGAGGGCCCTAGATGCAGTAAGTCCAGTCTTCAGAGGAATAGCTAAGTGGCAGAATATCTGAAATAAAGCGCACATGTCATTGCATCATGTCTTAACTAGGTTGTTGTCAGGGTGATTTGTTAAATGCAAATTCAACAGGGACTGTGTAGAATTGTATCTTGGCAAAAGCTCCAGGTAAGTTATTTGTGTTATATATAGCCATGACTCAGTAAAAGAAAGCATAAGGAAGGCTTAGATGAAATTTGCTTATGTTCGAGCTTTCAAAACTAGACGACATGAAACTGTGATATCAACATACTATTTTCTGATATTTTAAAAAAATCTTCAGGTACATAAAGCTAGAATGTTACCCAATTATGTTTGTTTAGGCCAGTTCAGAAAGCCTAAAGCACCTAAAAGCTCCAGGCAGTTTTTCCTATGGAAGCTGACAATAGTACAGAATAGTACAGAATTAAAGAAAGGGCATTAATGTTTTTTGTTACACATGGCCAAATTTTTATTCCAAAATCCTCTAGTAAGTGACTGGTCCTTCCTCTGGGCAGAAAAATAGATATGCTGAGACATTACAAGGATCCTGCCCTTACAAACATGTTTTTCTTCCATGTCCAGGACACAAGTCAATGCTTTTCCTTTAATAACCTGAAACAGCTAGAAAAAGATTACATGATTAAGATTAGATCATCCCCAATGAACATCTAAATCTGACTTCAAAGAGACGAGACACAAATGCATCATTTTTATTAGTAAACTAAGCATGGACCCAGGGTGAATTCTCTAGCACTTGAGGGTGTGTTGCACAAGACAGCCTGAGTACAAATAGTTTCATGTGTTTTCTAAATCTATGTCTTTCCTCTCAAAAGATAGGGCAGACTTATTCTCACCACTCATTGGGAATAATCTCTGTAAAATGCTATTCCCAAAATTCTGCCAAGGCAGTACCTAGAAAAGTACTATGAACTTTTAGGAACGGCAGTGTTAGAGCCCATGACCTGGCCCCACAATAGCTACACCAGTAAAAAAAAGTATAGAATTTTAGTAATATATACTATTTGGTATATAACAGCGTATAATACTTTTATAGTTTACGTAGTATGTAACAATATAATAGTGGTCATAGTGGTAGATTAGACACAGGAGTTATGGCAGATGCTCTACCTCCTCGGCAGGGTGCCCAGGAAGCCCAAGGTATCATAATTGTCACAAAAAGTGAATGATTAGACTCCTTGGGAAGGGCCAGTAGGTGTGCACTTGGGGTGAACTAAATTGCTTCTGTGGCTCTATTAAACATGTTGATGAGTGCTGTATTGACTGTAATGGGACCTCGCATGTATGTAGAAGTCTACATATAGACACCTAAATTTGGGTCAGTTTAATTTCATCCAATACATAATTATTATAAGGATTATCTAGTTTGTGCCTAAGACTTCAGACATGAGGTAGTTCTTCACAACATAAGGACAAACAGAATGACATAGACTCCAATTGTCTTCTAATGAGACAAATCAGGCAACATATTCAGAGGGTGTAAACTATCATAACTATATTGACTTTTGCAATGTCTTTAAATTGTGTAAGTGGTGTGTTAGACCCTGTTTTCCTAAGTTGGAGGTGCTAAACACTTTAAGCATAAGCACAAAATCCCTGGTGGCGTAATGCATCATGCCCACCTAAACCTGATGGAGCACACTGTTTTAATCCAGCATTTCTGTGTACCATTAAACACTTTCACATGTCTGGCTAGATAAAGTGATCAAGAAATTAAGCAGTTAGAGCCTTTGGTAGTCTTCTGGTCTAAAAATGCAAGTTTTTACTGTTGATGATGGTTCCCTGAATGGGAATAGAATGACTAATGGAAGGCATCTAGTTGTGTAGAGACAACAGCACACAGCTTGCATAAGACCTTGTGTACAGTTGGCAGCACACAGTAAGATTATTGTTCATAATAGAAACTGATTATTAAATGGTGTCATAAATTAGAGGAGATCCTGAATGGAAAAACACAGACAGTGGGTTAGACTGAAGCCACCCTACCAACTCAGTTTAGAAGGGGATTTGCCAGGTGACTGAGGAAGACAAACAGCAGCTTCAAATGGCACAACCTTCTCCCTGCATATATCAATGTGAAAAGCAGAGGCAGCCTGTAGTTGTTTTAAATTAGCTAATCCCCAAACCTGCTCAGCTGAGAGTAAAGACCCTCTGAAAACAGTAAAAGTTCTAATTATTTTAAATGTCATCCAGACTAATTCTCCTTCTATCAGCGAAGACCTTATTGAATAGAAGGGTCAAAGGACAGTTTTTAAATGCTCCACTATATGACAATGCTGCTTGATTCACTGATGAATCCATTTTACTGGCTTTTGATTCTGCTGTTGCTTATGAAAAGGCTTCCATTAGGATGTGTAAAAATTAATAAGAAAGAACTAACAGAGTGTCCTATTTTGGTTTTGAAATTCAGGAAATAATATTGAGTATTCTAGTCCTGGAATGTACTGAATTCTCATACAGGGTGCTGGTAATGGCCTAGTAACTGACACCTCTGTTAGTGTGAGAACAAATGCATGAGGTTAAGGCTTATACCTTAACATTCCTGAGTAATTCCAAGTGGAATTACTTGCTAAATCTTTGACAGTGGCATGCCAGTTTTGGGAAGTTTTTTGTCCCTGTCCTATCTGCCTCCCAAATCTGTTTGATTCCAGTTCCTTACACCAGAACTAAATGCAACTCCCCTTTACACCAGAAAAGCCTGTTTGTGGGAGTGGGGCATAAATAGGGTCTGTCTAATGAGCTAGATTTTAAAAAGACCGTATTCTGGGGGAAGGAAGCTGGAAGTCAGACTGAGGAAAATGTAGTACATAAGTACTCTCTGAAAGCATAGTAGAGAACAAACTTCAACTACTATGTTTACGTGTAAAATCCAGAAAGAAATCTTATCTGTCCCATACTCGATAGAGTGTAGAGCACTTAGAGGACACGCCCAACCCCTTTTCATGAAAAATGGGAGATATTTCCATGAAGTAAAACAAGCAGGAACATATTTGTATAGAGTAAGCCAAGATTTGACAACACATTCTTCTGAAGAGGGGAAACATTTGGCAGATTACCCATCCAGGAAAATTTCTGCCTGAACTATTCTGCTGCTGGATCAAGCAAGGAAGTGGGAGGAATTTGCGTCTCTCAATCACGTACCTTTGCCACACCTTCTGTGGGTGATTAAATAAGCAAATCCATACGAAAATAAGCAGCTACATTGCTTTAACTCTATAGAAACAATGGCATCTAAGGTATTAAAAAGTGGAAGAAGGTACTTTATGCTTGAAAACATAAACGCTTGAAAACATAAACTATCTTTAAAAGAATAAATTGAAAAAAATTCTTTAAAAAAAGTTAACAAAATACTCCAGCATTATTAGCTAAAAATAAAGAATTGAAAATAATTTAATCTATTATCAGGTAGATTAAATATAGAAAAAGGATGGATTAAAAGGAAACTTTTCACTACCATGCCACTTTTCTGGTCCTTGAAATTGCTAGGTGGGCAATATGGCACTCAATCAAATGTGACTAGCAAGAGGTATCAAGCCTCGTATTAGCATGTAAAACTAGCCAAGCTTTGGAGAATAGCATAATAGACTGGGAAAGATGGTTCTCATCCCAATTGCACTACTTTCCTCCTGTGTTACATTTTAATACGGACACTTTACTAATAATGTAATTTGCAGAACATTTTGAGGTCTCTTATTCTCAAAGCTGTCACACAAAAAAAGATAGGTAACATTACTGATATCCTTAGGTATGATTATCAAAACACTTTAGTGAAGTATACTTGCTAAATATTTTTAAAAGTACACACAAAGTAATATGTGGGACATTTTGAGGAAATTCAGATTTAGGAACATCAAGCAATTTTTCACATGTGAAGTCACTGACCAGTTCCTTCTTTTTGCTTCCTGTTGTGTCTTTCCTCCCTAAGCACAAACACACAGCTGAATCAACTCCTAAAGCTAATTCCCATTTAATAAAAAAATTAGCAAATTATTTGGTTTTTTTTCAAATTTTTGAATTTATTGATTCTATGTGATATGTTTCCTATATATACGATGAGCAGTACATGGAGATTGTGTTCTGTCAGCTGAAGAAAAGAAGAAGAAAAGAAAGAATAAGAGGAAAAATACCCGAACAAACAGTTCTTCTAAAGGACGCTGTTAAAATTATGAGCTAAGTATACTAGAAGACATATACAAGTGACTGAGATTGATCTCTGGTTTAGTCTCAGGTGTGTGTCCAAATGGTATTGTGTCTGAAGCCTGTTCAGACAGCAGATGATATTCTGTAGCAATTGATTCTGAATGAAGTGTATTTTAATTTATATAAGGTATTTTAAAATAACCAGTGTTGGTTATGTGATTAATGGCCCACCTCTGCACACAGAGGATCCCAAAGGCACAGTAGCAGGTGGGGAAACCCAGTGACTGTGTCAGAGACCCGAGCCCCTGCCCGCCCTCCCCAGGGCCGTCCCAGGGGACACTCAGCCCCTCAGGCTGGGGGGACAGCCAGCAGCAGCTGTCAACCAAAAAGCTCTCCAGAGCACCCTATAACCGTGGGGGGTTATGAGAGACCTGGGGAGTGCGGGACGTTTTATCAGATGCCGGGAAGAGCATTTTGGGATTGCACGAGGGTTATTATGGAATGGTTTGGGGAGGAACCAAAGGTGGGAAAAGGAAGAGGTCAAGGTGGTTTGAGGCCACGTGTCTGGGGTGCCAGCACCCAGAGAGAGCAGAGTGTGTGTGCGTTGTGGCATACATATGTCAGTGTGGGATCACTAGTGAGACATGCTGGACTAGCTGGCAAGTAGGAAAGGAGGCTTGGGACCCAGGCTGAAGCACTACTGGAGGGACGAGGAGGTCCAAGGCAGCTGCAGGGGAGACTGTGGGTCTGGGGGTCGACTGAGAGACCTGCGTGCATGTGTGTGTCTGTGTGCAGCTGAAGGCCAGGGAATCCAAGGCTGGCTACTGGGTAGACTGGGTGTCTAAGGCCAGTTACTGGAGGGATCCACAGTGTGCATGACGGGGTGTGTGTGTAGGTGTGTGAGGAGGTCTGAGGACCAGCAACCGGCGTGGGGCTGCAGCCCTGGGGACTTGTATCCCCATGTGCTAGGAACTGGGGACATCAGGATCCAGGGGAAGTTATTAGATTTCTGTGTATCATCTTCTTCAAAATTAAATTTTTAGTAACAGATACACTATGAATAATAAATAAATCTATTCTTGAATATCAAAACCAGGAAAGCCAGACAGCAGGTTTAGCCCCTCCATCTGTGAGCTCTGGAGACTTGTATTCTTCTGCCCTCTCAAGGAATTTTTCTCCTGAATTTGCCAATAGCAGTCAGGGTCACTGGAGACATCTACTTTCCTATTCTAGAGGAAATTAATTGGATATTTAATTAATCATTAACTTGGATCATCTTCCATGGGTGGAAAATTAGTAGACCTGTTTCAGGACTTGTTCTTTGATACTCATCGATGTTATTATCAGTTATATTATATTAATCTTACTTTGATGTGTTAAAAATAACTGCTTAGAAAGATAAAATCCAAATCTCATACCTGCTTGTACTTGAGCAAATAAATCTTTTGGACCTATCTGAACATTTCTCCACTCTTTCCTGCTCTGGTTCATCACAAATTTAATATAGATGTCCTGAAGCATTTGTCCATCACAGATTCGCTCAGTGCACAAGGAGAGGATTTGCTTGGCATAATGATTGTCTTTCCCTGGCAGCCAGACAGCAAGGTCTGAGTTGGGAAACAAATGTGTGGGAAAAGGTACAGGGGAAAACGTCTGTATTCTGTCAGAGGCAATGGACAATTATAAAGGAGACTTCAAACATTAGATAAACCTGTTAAGCCCTTTTGCTTACATCTCTATTGCAATTCAAATGTAATTCTGCATCTTACCTATACATATCTTAGCTAGCTTCACCTTCATTGTTCAGATACTGAGAGAAAAGAAGCCTCAGACCCTGGGTATTTTGATTGAAACAACCTTCTAGTAAAGTCACAAATTATATGCACAGTATATCTAAATAAGACAGACTTTCAAAGGGACCATCTCATATTGCTCTTGCAACTTCTTGCAAAGTTTCATATTGATATGTTGGTACAGGTGTTCTAAGAAAGTGCATGTGCAGTTGGTACTGATTTGCCTGTTCAGTTGGTTACGTGGATGAACAGCATTCTTCAAGGCATCTAGATATTGCCAGACTAAGTTTTTTTCACATTCCTGTTGTGAATATCTAAAGAAATAAAATGGTACAGGCCAATATATCTTTTTGGACAATGGGAACGGCATACCTTTGGAATTGTAATGCTGAATCAAATGAATACCAATCTTAAGCCAACTACATAAAGACGAATAAATTGTCATTTGACTAACTGATTGCAAAAGTCTTAACAGACATAATAAGTATTTCTCTTACTGGGGTTACTGAGCATGTTTTCAAACATAAAAGGCTTGATATATGTATCAGGTTTTAAAAATTATTTTATGCCCCAAATAATCAAAAACTATTTTAAGGAAATTAAAACAGAAACCAGAACTTGTAAAAAAAAAGTTCAGAATGAATTGCAGTTCGCTGAATTATTTCTCCATTACGTGTATGTGGAGACAGTTCTAATATGAAAATAACAACGTCCCCATCATACATCAGATTTTTAAACATATTCTTTTTAATTGCAGTAGGTACTATAATTTTTTTTTCTTACATGGTTGTCGTGGTTTAACCCCAGCCAGCAACTAAGCACCACGCAGCCGCTCACTCACTCCCCCCCACCCAGTGGGATGGGGGAGAAAATCAGGAAAAGAAGTAAAACTCCTGGGTTGAGATAAGAACGATTTAATAGAACAGAAAAGAAGAAACTAATAATGATAATGGTAACACTAATAAAATGACAGCAGTAGTAATAAAAGGATTGAAATGTACAAATGATGCGCAGGGCAATTGCCCCCCCCCCGCCGACCGACCCCCAGCCAGTCCCCGAGCGGCGATTCCCTGCCCCCCACTTCCCAGTTCCTAAACTAGATGGGACGTCCCATGGTATGGAATACACTGTTGGCCAGTTTGGGTCAGGTGCCCTGGCTGGGCATGAGAAGCTGAAAAATCCTTGACTATAGTCTAAACACTACTGAGCAACAACTGAAAACATCAGTGTTATCAACATTCTTCACATACTGAACTCAAAACATAGCACTGTACCAGCTACTAGGAAGACAGTTAACTCTATCCCAGCTGAAACCAGGACAATGGTCAAAACTGTGAACAGTTTGTAATATAAATATTGCTCACTTAAAATTAGTTAAGAATGAAATTTAAGCCGATAGTATTATCCATCCTTATAGAGAACTTGTATGAGGATATAGATATATAATTTAGAAAAAATTTTCTTTGCTGAAAGGGTTGTCAGGCATTGGAACAGGCTGCCCAGGGAAGTGGTGGAGTCACCATCCCTGGAAGTGTTCAAAAAACACGTAGATGTAGCACTTCAGGTCATGGTTTAGTGGGCATGGTGGTGTTGGATTGATGGTTGGACTCAATGATCTTAAAGGTCTTTTCCAACCTAAACCATTCTATGATTCTATGATTCGATTCTATACAAAAGGAATTGGTTGCTTAGAAATATATCAACATTCATCACTGTGCCAAATAAGTGTAAGACCAAAGAAACACTTAAGCCCCACCTAAGACCTGATGATACAATGTAAGTGGCTTTGGACACTCAAACCCTTGTAGATAAGGGTGAATTTCATGCAGAAATCTAGAGATAAATTGATTTTGCAACACACTCATTTAAAATATACAATAAATCCTCCTAAGAGAATACAGAAAAGAAAACAACTGCTGTGGTTTAAGAACAGAACTTATGAGTCTTTACCAGCAGTACAAAATAAGTGGCAAAGGCACTCTCCCAAGGAACACGTGACATAAAAATGTCAGAAACAGCCAGATGAAATAATGACAGAAGCCGAAGGATTCGTTTCTCTGTCTCCCATCCACGAAAAAGAAAAAATGTTTTGAAATAAAAAACTGGTTTAGCCTCTTTTTTCTTTATATAAAAGCATATAAACAGGCATGCAAGAAGTCACTAGGAAAGAATTTATGCTGAGATGTATGCAGAGTAATGTAAGTAAGTCTCACAGAGGGCACTTAAATAAATAGGGTTTTAAAAGTATATTTCTTATAACTTTTCTTTCCTACCCTAGAATCTGTTTGCTCATAGTCAAAGAAATACATAAAATGGTGTGGAAGATTGCTTTTGTAAAATTGTCAGTATTGGGCATTGAATCATAATATTTGTTATATCTTTTAACCTTAGCCACAGCATGTGAAGGGGCAAAGTAGATTCATGAAAGTAGTTTTGTATAAGAGTCCTTTCATTCCTCTTATATGATGAATAAGATTTCAATGATGTTTTAGTATATATTTCATTATTATAAAAAGGGCAAGAGGCAAAGGCAAAGTTTCACGGTTTGATTGTCCTCCCCAATCAAAATGTTCCATAACTGCAGTAAAGTGAATTCTGCTAATGCTGCTCACCTTTGTTCAAGGGACAATAAAAGGACTACAGATGATTGTATTGCTTATTAAGCCCAGTAGTGCAAGCAATACAGTCTTTACGCTTGGTGTCTAAACAGGGGTGAATTTCACCTGGAGGCAACTTTGGCCTTTTGTACTAGCAATTATGTTATTATAAAATATGAGTTTTACAGATGAACTAAATCCCATCTAGAATCTTCACCCAGAAAAACCAGCACTGCTGTGCCTTGTTCAGAATTTTTCTATTCCAGAGCTGGCATCCAGGTGTGTACTTGAAAAACATCTTTGATTTTACATCTACAATAAGCATAACACAATTTAAAAGCACAGATGCCACAGAGCTTAATTTAGAAACTGCTGCTTTTATTAAATTTAGCTACTTTCCCCCTGCAGCTTTACATCAATATTGACTTCAAAGCGCTAGTAGCTTTCATTAAATTGAATTACTTTCTCCTGTAATTTGAAAAGTAATGAGGCAGCTACTAAATGAAGCTGTTGACAAAACAAGAGCAGAGGCTATTAAAAATTACATGGCAAAGTGTGAGTCATAAAAAAATGATGGTTAGCGTTCAAGGGTGGTTTCTGAACAAAATTCCACAAAACCCACAAAATAAACAAATGTCCTCAGTCATCTTCTGTGTGCATCTAAGAAAGGTGAATTCTACCTGATTAATTCTTTTATTTCTGTTCTGTTTCAAACAGGTTCTATAATGATGCGCTGCCCATTGTATCCGAGTATCTTCCAGTTGTGCTTTAAGTGATACAATCTGCATCTGCTACGATTAACATCTGTTTTGTGTCATTTGTTCTTTCATTCTCCCCAGAGGGAGAAGTGGAGTTTCTTGTTACAGCAGCATTTTCGTTTTGGTGTGCTTTGGAAGTGCCTTTCCAGGAGGAAGTTTTCTTGGATTTATAGACAAGCAGATACAAATAAGGGTCTATAAACGTGATTAAAAATACTGCAACCAGTATAGGAAGCAGAGGATGAGTATAATGTACTTTTTCTATTCTTCATTGCTTCACACATAGTGGCATTCACAATAGCTGGAGTTCCAAATCCTAAACCCTTTATACCTGAAGCTGATTTTCCTGGATTTCTGTAATCCTTTACAAAGATGCAGAAATGGGAAACTGCGGCCCAGTCCTCTTTTATCAGGTTAGAAAGAATTGCCCACTCAAATAGAAATAAATTGAGTATGCTTTCCTTTGATGTTGAGCTTTACTTCCGTCCTGCTTGCAGTCCATGTCGGTTGCTAATTTCATGCAGGAATTGACTTTATCTTTGCAAATGGTCATTTGGTTGTAGTACAGCAACCCAACATGATGGCACTTTTTACCAGTAGCACATGGCCAATTGAACATCGGACATATAGCTTTATTGAAAAGTCTTCAAGGGAGGAAATGGATGTACATATGAAGTGATGAATGACAGAAGAGAAACTCCCCATTGGTACTCTTTGAGTATGTCTCCCTCTCCAAATGGTGCAGGACATCAGGTTTGATTTCCTGTGATCTGTTAAGGTTTCAGGACCAAATGTCTACATAACGTTTTTACCCGCAAGGAATTTATGTCATTTGCCAGTTCTAGTTCACACCATATGTCAATAATGAGAAAATTCCTGAAAAACTTTATGTACAGATTGAAATCAGGGCATTCTAGATAGCACCTAGGCACATGGCTTCAACCTTGGTTCCATCAGAGAGTGGATCTTCAGAGAACCAGTAATGCACTTCAGTGTATACAGAAAGACTCCCAAGTGTAGGTGTAATGCAAATTCACACCAAAAATAATTCTTCTCTGCACTCTATGACTAATAAAAACTCAAATGATCATAACATATTGTCTAAATAATTCATTCTGGAAAGCCAGCATTCTTCTATAATCAACTCTATAATCAAGTGTGAAAAAGAGGTCTGAGAGTTTAAGAATAAATATTTGTCCTTTTTGCATGGATAGAGAAGGTATCTATTGTTGTGGTCAAGTTCTACTGTCTCCTGGGCAGGTATTTTGTTTTTGTGAAATTTTAGTGTAGTGCCTACTGGTTGGGTTGCCAGAATGTAGTAGGAACCAGTGGAGGATGAGCCTCACAAAACGCAGTGCAAGTGCAGCAGTGACCTGACCCGAGCTGGCTTTGGTGCCCAATAACTCCATGCAACACACCACCTCTCCTTACCTGAGTGACAACCATAACAGATGGAGCCCAAAGTCATGGACTAAAAAAAAACCTCTATGGACATTTTACAGACATTTCACAGTGGTGGTCCATAGACTAAGGGAATGATATCCATGTATATATCAGAGGATGGGAAGGGGGATGGTGGTTAATGAGGATGTATTGGACAGAATGGGACCCGAGCATGACACAAATAGTACGGTGTAAGGGGTGGAGAATGTACTGGTTTTGGCTGGGATAGAATTAAATTTCTTCATAGTAGCTTCTGTGGGCTTACATTTTGGATTTGTGCTGAAAACAGTGCTGATAACACAGGGATGTTTTCCTTACTGCTGAGCAGTGCTTACACAGAGCCAAGGCCTTTTCTGCTCCTCATCCCACCCCACCAGCGAGGAGGCTGGGGGGGCACAAGGAGTTGGGAGGGGACACAGCTGGGACAGCTGACCCCAACTGACCACAGGGATATTCCAGACCATATGACGTCATGCTCAGCATATACAGCTGGGGGGAGAAGGAGGAAGGGGGGATGTTCGGAGTGATGGCGTTTGTCTTCCCAAGTCACTGTTACACGTGATGGAGCCCTGCTTTCCTGGAGATGGCTGAACACCTGCCTGCCGATGGGAAGCAGTGAATGAATTCCTTGTTTTGCTTTGCTTGCACAGGCAGCTTTTGCTTCACCCATTAAACTGTCTTTATGTCAACGCACAAGTTGTCTCACTTTTACCCTTCAAAATTTTTTGCCATACCACTGGAAGGGAGTGATCGATCAGTTGTGTGGCACTTAGCTGCCTACTAGGGTTAAACCATGACAAATAAAAAACAAAAACAAATTACAAAACCCAGAGAAAAATAAATGGTTATTCAGATTTACTTACTCTTTATTTATGTTCCCATCAAAACTAAAATTCACAAAGAACCCGCAGTGCTCAACAGCTGTGAATGTTGAGTGAATCAGTCAGTTGCCCAAGTATGGATTCAAATACCTCATTTTAGACAATTCCTTTAGAAAATGCAAGATACTGTATCTTTCCTTAGGAGTTTAAACTGGTGTCAGTGTCTTGTTCAAAAGCAAGGATCAGCTTCTCAGCTGGTGCTTTTTCATTAACTAGTGCTAACTCACCACTAAAACCTCTCAGGGGAATCAACTCCCTAGAACTGCCCCCACCCCAAGTATTCACATCACTGTTTAAAGGACCAATTTAGTAATGCGACTGCACCCTGGACCACTCGAAAACATTTGAACTAAATGCAGTAATTGCTGTACTATTAAATAACTCCCAAAGATGTCATCCATTAAATAGGAAGCCTGTTCATGACTTCTAATAAACTTGTATCACAAACAGGTCTTACTGACAGGTATTGCATGCTTGGCATTTGTCTCTCAAAGTTCTCTGAAACAGGCACTGAACACAGTAATCACTAAGTGTGCTTCTTATTTGCTAGACTGCAAGGAGATTTACTCATGAAAAATGATTCTTAATTATGTGTTTCATGGGTGATAGCCAACCCTACTATAACAAAATGAATGTATGTGACAATATTATTGACTCTTCTTTCCAGAAGATCATGTTAAATGCTTAGTGTACAGCCCCATGTCTGTAGAGGGCTATGGATCTGACAGGAATTTCAATGATTTTTCAGTAGCTGACTTGTTAGGAAATGCAGAGCAATAGTGTTGAACACAACTGGATGCCTGCTTAATGGACACTGTCCAACCTTAGATCTATATAGGGTATGTTATAGATAAAGTACCAAAGAGGGGAAAAGAAAAACTATTAGTTAAGTGTCTAATTTGTCTCCCATTTACTTCAGTGTCATTTGATAGCTCCTTTTATGGAAGTTTCATCAGGATTAGAGGGGTTTGTTTTATTTTGTTTTAAAGACCAGAACATAAAGGATAAAATTATTTTTTGAGTAACTTTACTAAGAAGAAAAACTTTACATTGAGGGAGGACTCAATGAGCATTTAAAAAATAAAACCTCTTCTGCTAGCTGAACATGACATTGACAGTAATTGGTTCTCCTGAAGAGCAACCCAGTGTAATACTTAACGTTTTTACATTCAAATAAGTAATTGCATCTCTCATGGCACAATGCATTCTGCAAAAAGGGACTACCAAATTTTTGTCATGATATGTATCCTATTTTTACTGTCGTAAGTCCTGTGAGGCTAGAGCATAGGCAGAATGAAGAAGAGAGAAAGGAAGGAAAGAAGTGTAACTTTATATATGGAACTATTTTCTTAGTCTTACATGAAGTATATGTAAATTTTAATGACATACTTAGTTCAGTTTCAGAACAAAAAGACTTTTCAAGGGACTTTGTTGTAAAATAACATTCTGTAGAAGCCATAGCATTCAGAATGGGAAAAGTCAATCTCCAAAGGCACTGCACTCATTTTTACTGAGTAATCTTTAATAAAAACTTTCTTGTGGCAGAAAAATATTTAATTCAGCTTTAAAACTGATGCATTTTGAAACTGCTGCAGCTACCCATCAGCTTGTTGCCTTTTCATGGTCCTCCGCCTTACTGTAGCCTTTAGGGCACCATCATACAGCTGTGGTCTTTTTATAGACAGCTTTGAGATCATTGCACCTATGCTCTGATCATACAGGATAAAAGCTGGCATGGCACAAGAAGTTTTGTAACCACACTGTTACCATGCCCAACCTGATAACACCCGATGAGAAGTCACACAGTAAGGCCAGCAGGCTGCCCAACAGTCTGAAAGTCCAAATGTCGATAAACTCCAGCTGATAAGATAGAAGGGGCTGGTGAATACCAGTGACAGCCTTTTTATCCACCACCAGTGTAGGATGTCTTTTCTAACTGGGGGAGTTATGCTAATATAAGAGAAGGTGTGTCTTCAAATGGCACACCTGATGGGCATACTTATTTCTGTCCAAGCATCTTTCAAGGTATTGTTTTTAAAGTTATTGAAGGCAATTTGAATTATGCCAAAAACATGAATCTCTTTCTTGGATAAGGGCGGGAGTATTATATTGAGATATTAGTAGTTCAAATACATCAATATATATGTATCATTGTAGCCCATAAAGCTTTGCTCAGACAAGTTCCAATCAAACTGCTATTTTGATTTCAAACCTTTTTTTTTTCAATAACAACCAGTAGTTTATAGCGCAACTGCAGATTTCTTTTTGTTCTATATAAAATTTAAGATTTTTATAGAGTTTATTATAAAGGCAACCATACTTTTTTTTTCTCCCTTAAACATTATTAGAGATTCATCTTGCTATATTGACAAATGATTTTGCCTACATTCAAATACACCTATTTGCTTTTACCTCTCATATTAACAAGGCTATTTTTGCTGTCTATACAAACTTTGTAGTTTTGATTCTATTTTCACTGAGCCTGGCAACGGCAAAATCAGAATTAAATTGGATTGCTTATACATCTGAATAAAAAGCAAACACTGCCTATGGGGATAGAAGTAATCATACGCAATTTAAACTACCCCTTCAGGAGCCTCCAAATATGTAGGGTGTTAAATAATAAGATGTGGACAATAGACTCTGTGGGTGATGACTTTTTAGAAAAAGCAAATGTTGGCATGGGAATATAGTCAGTAATGGAAAGGAAAAGAAGTAAATTCTAGTTCAAAATTGATCATGAGCTCCTACTTGTTTCTCAAGCAGGACAATTTTTGTCTCTGAGATGAACAATTATTCAACTATATACTTGCATGAAAATGCTCACGTAGCTCTACATTAAAAGCAAATTATACGGGATTCTTGAAAAGGGTCCTAAGAGCTATTAGAAAGCTCCATACCTGTTTCTTTTTTTATATGGCTACTTTATTTTTAAATCCTAGATTGTGAGCTTTCTGTGGGTTGTCATATTGTTCAAAATGTGTAGAGTACAGTATGGCTCTGCTCCATCTAGGGTTCCATAAGGTTTCTCTCACTAATGTGAAATGTAGGGGCTTTTCCTATACTTATTTTCATCACCAATATGAAAAAACAAGGCAACCCATTAATTCATAATAGACATATTATGAGTAATGAATACAAACATTTGTCATAAAGGAGGACTCTCTAGCTGAACTTCTAGGACCTAATTTACCCTGCTTACTCTTGTGAAAATCAGTACTCTGTTGAAACTCATCAGTGTAAGAAAAGAAAAACTATACCCTCAATGGGCAGATTGATCTTCAACATCTGTTAGATTTTTATCCTTTATACATATCCCAAAGGGCAGACCTTTATTGCAATGTCTTCTTGTCACAATTTTTTTCATTAAATGAACTCTGAATTTTTCAAATTCACATGACTCCAGCAAGCAAAATTTTAAGGCAACTGCCAGATATCAGAAATCAAAGGATAAAATTTGCAAGAACCGACAAATGAAAACTACCAGTTTCAAGTATTGCTTGTAAGAATGGGATCAGCATCATGAACCAAACTAAACTTCCAATCTGAAATGATGTTGCACTTATGTAAGTTATTACAATTCAACAAGCCTCAGCCTACCCAAAATGAAATGAGGCCCTAAATGCTCTATATTCACACCCTGACATACATCAATAGGCTACATCTGCACTATACCCAGCAGCCTGTTTCCAACTGCATTGTCTTTTGGCACCCTAAAAGCCTAAGCTCAGGCTTCCTCTAAATTCCATTTGTCTTTCCAGGGCATGCTGTAGAAGCAGGCAATGTCACAGAAGACAGAAACACAAGAAAAACTCCCTTCCTTTCTTTACTCAGACTATTTTATCTGGCTGATATCAGTCATATTGATAATAGCAAAAAAAATGGATGGGATACACAGGGGAGGACCGACCAGCCAGAGTATGTGGAGGTGCCTTAAAGTGAATTCTACCCTCCAGATTCCTGCTGATTTTTGCCCCAGGAAATACAAGCCAGAGCTGTTTTAAAAGGGTTCCTGTACAGGCAAACAGTATGGACAAGTGGCAAATTTCATCACAAGTCTTCTCTGACCCAGCCACAAGAAACTCAGTGTAAATGTAGCATAAGTTTTCTGCTATAAATTCCTAGTATGTTGGAGGAGACTTCAAACTCACTGAGTCCATCATTTGGCTCAAAACCCTGCAACCCCTTCAAGAAAACTGTTTTAATTAATTTATTCCCCCAAGTTCCTACTACTACTAAAAAAAAAAAAGGCATAAAAGGAGAGATATTTTGATATTTTGGATATTTTGCAGTCTTTCAACTAATTGCTGTTTTTCTTCTCAGTAGTCAGTAAAAAAGGCAACTATTTCACCACTTTTCAAAGCCAGTAAGGGAAAGGCAGTCAGAAAAAGAAAACATGTTATTCTGCTCCGTAAGTCCACTGAGAGACTTCAGTGGCAGCAAATCAATTCACAGGAAATTGAAACTATATCGTTTACTAGATTTTGGAAGGAACAGTCCTGGGAATTATTTAAAAGGATGTGCTGGAAAGCATCTGAGGGAAAACCAAGACAAAACAAACAAACAAAATAAAAACAAAAACAACAAAAGAAACAATAAAAGAAATCCAAATCACTTTAAGTAGGGGGGGGGTTTAAGGGTGTGGAGGCCATAGCTAAAGACCATGAGACAATTTCCTGGAGAGGTTACCACAAGTAGAGTCAGGAAAGTTCAGTGGGTTAATGTGTATGTATATTTTTGGTATTAAAGAAGGTCTTTCATCTCATTAAGGCAGCATTAGGAAAGTTTGAACAATAAATGAACCAAGAAATAAAATATTAGACAATGGGGGGGGAAGGAAATTATGTTAATAACAAAGGACATTATGAAAAAATACAGTATTATTTTTCAAGATAACAAATATATGAGTCAAATTTTTGGCCATACCCCAAATACAGAGAAACTGAGTCATAAATCAGGTAAAATTATCATAAATGTCATCTTTGCTTTGCCTTCAGATTTGAAAGTCTTGTTTTCACCTTGCTTTATGTCAACTGTATGGCATCCTTGGATTGATGCAGCCTCCTTTGGTACAGTTAGGAAAAAAAGAAAGTTCCTGTTATTCAGGGTGATTCACCAGAAACCAACCAGCACCTCAGAATGTTTTGTAATTTTTTTTTCTCTTGAAAGTGGTGGTGTCCTGCATACATTATTTTCCATTGTATTTTTGCATTAAATGACTGAGCTCTGGCACAGGTTGCCCTCAGAGATTGTGGAGTCTCCATCCTTGGAGATATTCAAAAGCCACCTAGACACGGTCCAGGGCAACCAGCTGTAGGTGTCCCTGCTTGAGCAGGGGGGTTGGACCAGATGACCTCCAGGTGACCCTTCCCACCTCAACCATTTTGTGATTCTGTGAAATGTGATAGTTAATAGTGCTTATATGAATTATAGTATTCCATGTACAAAGTTATTACTGAGATTTGAAAACCACCTCATCATATGACAGTATAGATTTTTTTTTTTTTACAGTGGTCAAATGGTTTGATTACGAATAAGTAAATGCCAGCCCAATTGTTAGCATATTTTATTTACTGTCTGATTAGAAAATGGTTCTGCTCATCCATTCCCAAGCATCAGCAACATTTCTGAAATCAGGTGAGGAAAATCAATAATCCTTAAGAGAAGTGTTAAGCTACATCGAGTATTAGGTTGCATGAATCTCTGTGACAGAAGGAAAGGAATAAGAAAAAAATCAAAAGCCAAAGAGAAAGGGAAGGCAGGTTCCCAGATGCAGGCTGCACTCAGGAAAAGCAATGCCCAGAGGTAAAATTTTGCATAAAACCCATGTGCAAGAGCCCCAGGAAAAGGCTGACAGTCTTTCAGCTTCATGAAATTAATGAACAGCCTCCTAGAACTGATCAAAAGTATAGAGAACCATAAATCCTTTTTTTTTTTTTTTTGTTTTTACATATCTGTCTCTCAGTCTGTCAACTACTTTGTTTATCTTTGGATTGTAGCATTCATATTTCCTTGTACCATCATCTGTGCCTGGTGTTAAGGGTGACTGGCATAACCACATACATGCTGTTCCTAGCTGAGAAGAGTCCTATGAAATTGGCCTACTGGCTACCTAGCCCTATCCCATACACCACTTCTTAGGGAGATGTGGAGTGCTCTTTTCTTCTAAGCTACATGTGCCAGATATTATAATGCAGTGTGAGATAACTCCTGATGACGTGTTAGCCTGATTTTCACTGGCATGCTGCATGTTCCTGACCTTTGTAACTTTGAGAAATAGAAATTCACCTCAAGTATCAGGTCAATCTTCTGTGAAGGTTATTCATGTATGTGCAGCAGTACTCAGGACTCCTCACTATTCTCCTTTTCTGTTGTCTCTTTGAAAGGTAGTTGCAGAGTAAAGATACAGAAAGGGTTGGAAAAAACAGAAAGACCAAAATTTGTTCACAAAAGACTGGGAGAATTCTTGAGAGTAACAACCACAGTTACAGAAAATCATGATCAGTTTGTGGGCAATTCACAAAAATACAAAATGCAACAATTGTCACACATCTTTTAATATAGAAACAATGCTAATGGTATACAAAAGCTGTATTTCCTTTTTTTTTTTCTTATTCTCTTCTCGTCCTCCTCTCCCCACCCCTAAATATTTTCTGCATAGATCTACATATACTGGTTTGCTATTACGAATAAAAATTGTACAAACAAGAGAGGCTGATGGAAATGAACAGGAAAAAATATGACTATCACATTGTTAGCTTTCATTACTGCAGGTTAAATGTGTTCACGATTTGGTGTAACTATATTTTCCCAGGAGGATGTATTATAATGACTATGTTTTCAAAAGATCTCTGATCTCATCTAGTGCCTTCTACAAGGGACAGATTTTCCAAAGGACTAATGCACCACAGTGCATTAGGTATTGTTTTATGCTGATATTATATCCTCACTTGTAGTTTCTAACCTTGTAGTCCAGAAATCAGACTTTTTAGAAAATTTATCCCTAAGTGTACAGGTTACAATATACCAACAAAAACATAAGTACCTATTTAATAAAAACGCAACCATTGTTGCTTCATTAAGGTTCACTTTGGAACCTTTGCATCATTGGATTTTTGTCCCGATTAATAGAAAACAAGAGGCATCTATACTTTGCCCTCTGAGTGTTCCTGAAGCAGTGCTAACGATGAGAGGTTTAGGTTTTGCAATACCATACAAAATCATAGCATGTAATCTATATTCCACCTCATAATAGCAGAGAGTAAATCCACATAACTAATTTAAAGAGGTCCTTGTTCAGTCCCCATAAATATTCACTAAATGCAAAGAAAAAATCAGAGCACTCCCATAGCATTTGGGACACTTTTGGGGCCAGGCAAAATATCACCTAGAACTGACTCAACATGAGTCCCCTATGTCTATAGAAACAAGTAGCTATTAGTTTGTGTGAGACTGCTCCAAACAGCTGGCTTTTTACATTATCCATTATTTTTACAGTGCTTAGGTTAAATTCTGGCTCTGCGTTCAGCCCACATAAATAGGCTGTGTGCTGGGGGCTCTGCAGGGGTTGCCAAAAGAGCTCCTCTCTCACAAAGAAAATTAATGACAGTAAAATTGTTTCGCGGTGCAGGCTAGAGTTTCTGTCCCATCCGTGCAGCAAATCCAATTCTCTTCTGCTTTGTTTCCTGAAATCTTCATGCTGGAAGAGATATGCTGCATTGTATAACCAGGTATTTACAAAACATTTATTTCAATAGTAGTAATTTTTTAAACATACCATCAATTTAAAGAGAGTCTTGTTTGCTTCCTGAGTTACCATTTTGTGTTGTTGACCTGGAAATGAGCCTGGGAACAGGAAATCATGCATGCTTTGTTGTATAAGTTTATGGAGGTGGCAGACTATGAATCCAAATTAGATGTCCTTTTAAGAAGCTTTGCCAATGTTTATTTTCTATTTGTTTTTGAAGAGTGTAGAGTATACCATCAGCTTGTGTAAACTAGTAAATTTCCGTTGAAGTCAAGATAGCTGGTCTGATTGACACCAGCTGAAAATCTGGCTTGAGCTCTTAAAAATCACTGTGATTAAATGTTGGTGTTATTTTTCTTGCGTAGTATTGTCTGCCAAAGTGGAAAAAGAAGCAAAAGCTTCAGGGATAGAAAAGTTTCAGCTATGCATCTCAAAGACAGCTGGGACAATGGGCCATTACAGGGAGTTGCTTCTAACATGACAGTAAATTTAACAGATGTTTTACTAAAGCTGTGTCCCTTAAACCAATAAACCCTGTTCATTATGCCAGGGCATAAATGCCCTGGCAGAAAGAGGTCAAGGGAGCTGTCAGCTGTGTCAAGGACAGAGATTGTCTGAAAGCCAAAGAAACTGTAACTTCATTCCCAAAAGATTCAGGCATGCCAAGTTTCAGACCAGCCCCCATAAGAGAAGGCAAGGAATACCAAGCTCAAGGCATATCTTGTGCGGAGAGGCGTCTTGCAATGAGACCATTCCCATGTCTGCTCCTTTCCTTTGGGTAAAGTAAATTCTGCCTTGCTTGGAAGATCTTCCTGTGTCTTGGTGTACTAATGTTATTCACAGAAGTAGGAGGTACAAAGATTAGTCAGCTTGCTGTGTAAAAAAGCTGGCATCCAGAGGGACACACCCAACTGGATCATAGCATAGCACCCCAAAAAGACATATGGGGATAAGCCTGTGGAGAAAATGTGTGTAGTGGAGGGAAAAGAGCAAGATCTAAGAAGACTAAGCCTACTCATGGAAGTATAAACAGTCCTACTCAGGCTGTTTGAAGTAAAATGAGAGATAGTCATTCTTGTGATTTGCCTCCAGGAGAAGTATTTTGAATCATCTGTATACCTCTTTGTTAGTATTTTTTCCTCTGAAATAAACTCCCATTGTTTTGGATGTTCTATAATCCATACCACTTCCTCAAACATTTCTAACCCCGAATGCTTCACTTCCTCTGCTCTACACAAAGCTGTTCCAGTGAAATCAAAGAACATTTTCTTACACCAGTTCATTCACCACACTCAAATCTCTCTGTTTTGTTTATGGAGCTAATGGAGAAAAAAATTGGGGTTTGCAGAGTATTATGTTATCTCGTGGTATTGCAAAGCTTCCGACTTTTTCATTAAACTTCTGAGTTGAATCTTTAGCTGATATAAATAGGCATGAATCGACTGACACAATACTTTAGGTCTGAAGAGGTCTGCCAGTAATTACAAGACTGAGTAACACGCATCTGAAATAGCAAAACTCATCATCACTTTCAGCAGACTGTCCCATTTTGTAAAAGACATGTTCTCAGGTGGGCTTTTTGGACTCCTGGCAGTGGAAATTCTGGACAATGTTTAGAGCTAGATGAAGGTAACAGGCATATACTCAGCCTGAAGATCATATGATGAGACTGAAAGGTTTTTTATGGAGAGTAATATGAAAATATGACTGTAGTATAACATCAACAATAGTGTTTGTCAGTGTCTGTAGAATGTCCCCACCTAAAGAATGAGAAACATCAACTAATCCCTACTAATCCCAGCATTAAACTTCCTGATCCTGAAGCCACTGTTTGAGCCTATTATTTGCAGACTAGTGGGAAGCACTAGAGGAAAGGCATAAAAAGGATACTTTCTATCAATAGATCAACCCTGCCCCCCTTAAGATCCTCACAGAGAAGCTAATGAATCATGGCCTTGATGAGCAGACAGTGAGGTAGATTAAAAACTGGCTGAATGGCTGCACCCAGAGAATGATGATCAGTGGCACAAAGTCTAGTTGGAGGCCAGTAACTAGCAGTGTACTCCAGGAATCTAGACTGGGTCCAAGCCTGCTTAACATCTTCATTATTGATCTGGGTGAAGGGGGATAGTGTACCCTCAGCAAGTTTGCTAATGACACAAGACTGGAAGAAGTGACTGAGACACCAGAAGGTCATGCTTCCATCCAGAGGGACCTCAACAGGCTGAAGAAATGGGCTGACAGGAATCCCATGAAGTTCAACAAGGAGAAGTGCAAAGTCCAGTAACTGAAGAGGAGCAACTCTGTGCACGGATATATGCTGGGGGCCATCCAGCTGGAAATCACCTTTGAAGAGAAGGACCTGGGGGTCCTGGTGGACATCAAGTTGAACGTGAGCCAGCAATGGGCACTTGTGGCCAAGAAGGCTAACAGTATCCTGGGCTGCATTAGACAAAGTATTGCCAGCAGATTGAGGGAGTTGATCCTTGCCCTCTACTCAGCACTGGTAAGGCCACACCTGGAGTGCTATGTCCAGTTTTGGGCTCCCTAGTATGGGAGAGACATGGACATACTGAAGAAAGTCCAATGAAGGGCCACAAAGATGATTAAGGCACTGGGGTATCTCTCCTGTGAGGAAAGGCTAAGAGGGCTGGGACTGTTTAGCCTGGAGAAGAGAAGGCTCCGCGGGATCTTATTAATGTCTATAAATACCCGAAGGGAGAGTGCAAAGAGGACAGAGCCAGGCTCTTTCCAGTGGTGCCCAGTGCCAGGACCAGAGGCAATGGGCACAAACTGATACACAGGAGTTTTCCTCTGAACGTCAGGAAACACGTTTTCACTGTGAGGGTGACCGGGCACTGGCACAGGTTGCCCAGGGAGGTTGTAGAATCTCCATCCTTGGAAGTATTCAAAAACTGTCTGGACATGGTCCTGAGCAGCCAGATGCAGGTGGCCCTGCTTGAGCAGGGGGGGGTTGGACCAGATGACCTCCAGAGGTCCCTTCCAACCTCAGCTGTTCTGTGATTTTGTGATCACCCTACACTTGAATGTCCCAGTGAAATGGATTAGCTACCTTTTTGTAAAGGTCTCTTCTTATTAAAGCACCTAGTACCAATAAGACATTATTCAGAACAGGTAATGCTGATCCTTCTTCCACTAAAAACATTTGAAACACTGCCATAACTAAAACTTTACGTTGATGTCATAATTTGGTGAACAACTTTCTTCTTTCATAAGTATTCTTATAATTAGGAAAAGCAAGGCTATCATTACTCCAGTTTTTGATGAGTATCACAGATATTGGTGGGGTTATTCTGTTAAATGATTTACCCCAGTTTAACTGAAAAGATAATCCAACCTTTCATGTATCAAATTTGCAGCATTATAGCTAACAACAAACAGCTTGACTGCTTCATAATACAGTTTGCTAAATTTCCTAGTGCACAAAAACTGTCTGTTGTCAGTATTGTTACTGTACTGAAGATGCCTTTGTTATCATGCTTCCTTGGACATGCTCATGGTACAGCAGGACTCCCTCCCTCCCTCTGTGATTTCACATGAACATTTCCAGTGACAGAGCCCTGCAAGGAGTCTGCCATCCCTCTAGCCCCGCTGTGCAGTGCAGTATCACCACAGACATCCTCTCAAGATTTTCTTTTTCTTTGTAACTCCCACCTTTGACTAGGAAGGAAAAGAGGCATTTATGCTCTTGCTGAGACTCAAAGCAGCTGGGTTAGGTGGGAGGAGAGACACTACCTCTATTTCACAGTCACTTCTGTCACTAGGCGTGAGTTATGAGAGTGAGACTTGGGTAGCAACTTCAACTGTGCAGATACTTTCAGTAACTCCAGGGTCAAACCCAGAAGTTGTACTGAATAACGAGTCTTTCAGCTAACACATACCATGCAGTCAGTAGGTTGAAAGAAGCTATTTCCTTTACATTGGCTTTTGGGGGACACAAACTGCATTCCTCATGAGCAGCATATCTTCCTTGCACTGTGAGGATAACCCACATATTATTGCATCTTTTGTAACTTTTCACCAATGCATATTCTCTGGATTTTCACTCCTAACACATTGCTGTCTAGGAATACGTATGTCTAGAGAGTATTGCTGATCAGTGAACTGATGGAGATACACAGTGAACTACAGATTGGAAGGAACAAGCAAAGGGAAGAGGTTTTTTGTTGAACAGACTACAGGAACTTAAGATCATTTTTAAGTTCTTTGTAATAAATTCAAAATAAAATTATGGGTTGGCAGCCTTATATCTAAAAAGTTAAATAATTAAGTAATTAGCTCTAGAAATTAAGAGAAACTTGATGATTGTTCAGGTTAGAAGACATCATAAGACGTACTTGCTTACTAATCTAAGCAACTTGGGACACCTATGGCAAAATTAGGAAACAAACCACCCTCCATCCTGTCTTCTGCTTAGTGGATACTTTTCGGAAGAATTTGACCATGATCCATCACCTCCAGTCTCTTAGAGCAGTTCTAAGAGGTACCAGTTCCCCAATAGTTTTTATTTCATTAGAGGATTCTGAGAAGTGTAGTCTGTATTATAAGCAGTTTCAAGGTATAAAGACGTATTTCTGAAATACTACGAGGAATATTTCTTATTTCACCTCAGTTATCACTAAATAACTTTAGAGCTGTATTGGCAAAAACTCATTGCAAATTAGTTTCCTCTGCCAGTCCTACAAAACAGGTAAATGTAACTCAAATGGACACCCATTTAAGTGATTTGTTTGCAGAAAGAACAAAGCTTACTGGAAAACTGCTTACAGAGAGTTTGGGTGCTCGTGAATGAACCTTAAAATTTACATCAGATTTTTGTGTATCAGTATACTTCAGCAAGCTCTTATCCACCTACCAGTCAAACTACAGACAAATTCTCCTTCTCAGCCCCACTGACCTCGGTATTTGCCTATTTTTACACACCGAAGAAAAACAGTGAGCTTTGAAATGTTATTTGAAGATTATTTGGTTTGGGACAGTAACCAGACAGTTTTAAAGTACTGAGATCAATCTTTATTAAGATTTATTCTTTATATTGTAGCAGCATCTACCAGTTCTATTCAGGGACCATGTGATAAAGGCACATAAGTTTGTCTCCTAATATATCAAAGTGCCCTGCTTTACCGTAAGAGGCATTTCTCATATTCTCTGAGACCTCTGCTATTCTAGCCTTCAGCTGCAAATTAGTCTCACCTTTCTTGTTAAAGCCCAATTCTTTGACAGACTATGGATGTTAAGTTATTCAGTATATTACAAGAGACACTGAGTCCTTTGCCTATGTTTTTGACTAGTGCTAAATAAGAAGCTGGGTTGGAAACTCAGCCTTCTGGGGACTCATAGACTGCAATTTTTATAGGAGTGGTTCTGAGTTGTTGTTTATGTGCTGCACTGATGTGAGATAAATAAGAGCTGAATGTCTTCTGAGACCATGGTAGAGATGGTGGTTTTCCTTAAGTATATTTTAGGTGTTTTGATTGGACTGTACTTCTCCAGGGATTGTAATGAAAACTACAAATTGAACTGAAGCATTAGCAGGAAAGAAGTCCTAAATCAAAGAACAGTATTTTTATTGTGTAGTAGATGCAAGAGCGCATCTCATTCGAGGTATGACTTCCTCATTTCTAGGAGAAATCTTTACATATTACAAGATAATAACATATTACAAAATAATTGTCTTGTAACTTTTAGAAAAGTGCTTTAAAATTATGTGGGCTTTGAAGCTGCTGGAGCAGAAGCTTCCAAATACAAATTGCTTTAACATTAGTGCCAAGCAAAAAATTCACTGCATCTGCACAATCTGCACATCACTGAATATGTTCACTATAACATGCTTAAACCCTCGACCAGTGGCAGAAGGGCAAGTCTTTATCAGCAAGCCACCAAACCCATCTGTCTAGCTATACCTTTTATTTAAAAATGCAAACTGATCTAATTTACCCCATAATTCTTACTGGATATAAGACAGGGGCTCAGAGCATTTCACAAAACTATTCTTTTCCTCAGTTATAGCTGTGCCAGAATAGGACTATCATCTCCAGTACAGCAAACACTAAATCAATTCATACAATGTACTTCTTTGTGTACTGAACTGGGCTAAATCCAAAATCTGGGACTAAGTCCTTCTGCATAAAATGATTGCTCTGTTTCTCTGCTTAGTACATACAGCCTGCAGCCCCAAAGGTCTTGGAGTCGTTCTGACACAATAAAAGAAATGCTTATTCAGAAGACATGATCTTTCAGTAGGAAAAAAAACACCCACCACCACCAAGAAACAGATGGATTTCAACAGATAAATAAGGAATGAAGATTGAACTGACTACAGGGGGATTTATTTAGCAACTGTTTCCAATTTATCTTTGGGATGTACCGTAGCAGCAATTTATGAGAAGTCAAAGCCAGCTTGCTATTTATGTTGCATATAAACAGCCCTAAGTAAATAATTAAGCAACTGAAGTACTTGTTTTTCAACTGTAGGTTAAGTTTGGAAGTCTTACTACCCCCTAGCACTTTTTGTTTCTTGAGCATCCTAAAAATAATTAGTATTACTACAGATTCTTAGGAGTCTCTCAGCCTTTGGAAGTAATTTCAAAAGGATATGCAAGCAAATCTAATGCAAGTTCTTATATTTATTCTAAGATGATACTCCTAATAAGGATATTGTCTTCATAAAAAACATTCATTCAGAAATAACTGCAAACACACCAAATAAAGTTTGTTAAACTGCATAAGCAGCCTTTATATTAAATAAAATTTCAAGGAGATTATTGCTAATATTGCTGGTGTTAGCTGCAGCAATTTCTGTTCAGCTGAAATAAATGGGAATTCTTTGAACAACTGAATTTGTTACTAAAGAGTTAGCATGTGCTGACATTTTTATTTTGTTATAATGGTTATTCTTTAAATGAAATTAGTGAATTTAAAAGCCCAAGAGTTATTGCCACTGGCAATTGAAGTCTTTTGTGTGCCTGTTAAAAGATATAGTATTGCAAAATTATTCATGTTGTTTGGCCTGTGTATCTCAGTTCTTAACCAACAACTTTGCTGCTAGCCTTCAGACACTGACCCCATTGTTAGTAAAGAAAAAACCAATATTGGAAACAGCACTGGGGGCAGTATCCCCCTGATACTGAATTGAATAACTAGGGTAATTATTGCAGAAATCAGTGTGGATAGTAAGACATGGAGCATCATGACTGGCTGTTTTGGTTGCATGTTCTTTACTTTCCTCCTTTGGTCCCTCGTATTTTCCTGTGCCTTACTATATTGAGCTGGTCTGACTGGGGGGCTTTTGCTGGCTTCTGGAAACTTAAGACTCATTGTTAGTACTTTTTGCAAAGTGCTATGATGGTTTAATGATGTAGGCATCTGTCTCCTAGCAAACAGGCTAAGATGAACAAGACATTTAGCACAGATCATTGAACAGCTGATGGCAAATTTCAGGTGTCACATTATCATCCTATGTTAATATGGAGCAGGAATCACATTTTATTGTGTTTTCACAGTCCCCTAGTACATGACAAGGACTTCCCATTCAATAACAATAATATCAATAAAATCAATAGTGACCATATATAAAATACTATTTCCATCGGTTATTCCTGACAGCAAAGGCAGGCTAAAGCTACAGCTGACAGCATGGCTTCTTTTCCCATATGCGTAATGTATGTCTTTATAAAATCGTATGTAATTTTCTGAATACTAAAGTATGCTGTCATTTGTATATCTAAAGCTCTGCAAGATGCATATTATACACTGAATGAAACAAAACTCTTCAGGCTTTTCATTCCTTGTATAATTCCCCAGAGTTCCACAGATGCTAGAAAAAGCCTTAAGACATAGAAGTGTGACAGTACAGTATTTCATACAGTATTTATATAAATTTCAGTACAGAATATTGCACTGTATGAATAATCTTTGTAACTTCCAAATATTTACATTTCTAAATCTGACCCTTTGTAAGACTACAGAAATTGCAGGAAATACACCTTCCCTTGTGTATTCATAGGAAGCTGGGTTATCTGAGTTTCAAGCCAAATTCAAAACGTACTTCAAAAGCGATTGCCACACAGAAGACACTGTTTATGTGAGTAACTTGGTTACATCTCTGCCATATGAAGTAAAGTGCCATGCATTTTCCTGAGCATAGGTATCAATACACACAATAAAGCTGCTATTACTTTTCTTCTTTTAAATCCACTGAGAATCCATAGACAGCTGACAGTCTGACATTTACATAAAACTTGAAACTGAGTACCTCATCAATTAAAAACCTGTAAACTTACAAACGTTATCCAAACCTGTGTTTCAGGCTTGGTTCCAAAAATACTTGATGTATAATTTCTAGATCAGACTGTCCCCTGTGGAGAAATCAGACACAAGGAAGTCTGCAAACTCTCTAAAATTCCTCAGTATCCACAAAGTTTAGGAAATGTTTCTTCGTTTCCTTAGTTTATGTCCAGCTAGTACTACGAGCTGTCTGCTGACATGACTACGGGTCCCAAGTTCCTTAAAACTAAAGTATCCTCATATAGCCATCAAAATGGTGAGAGACTGTTAAAGAATTATCCGTTTGGGTCCAACCATTTTCTTTCATACTAACCCTTGTTTAGTTATGAAATTAACTACTCCATCTGGAAAGGATGCCGCATAGCAGAAAAATGCCTTAATTGATCCTTACTGAAAAGCTCACCAGGCAAGTGAACTACGCTTGACAAATACTTGACTCCTCTCCAAATGACTCCTATGCTTTTCTTTTGAAAAGATTCCTCATGGAGCAAGTCATAATGGGAAATACCACAGGATCATGGGAAAAGGTTCATATGTACTCTTCCCTGCTTCATGTAAGTTTTTAAGGGCCTACTGCATTTTGTGGGTTTACATTTCTTGATAGTTTAGGCCTTTCAAAATTATAAATGGCAGATATCAACGTATTAAAACAGCTTATTTTCTATTTTTTGGCAGAGGATTGTTATGGATCAGTTGTAATAATGCCTGTTGGGTACTTATAGGTCTTTCCTTGGAGGCAAGCTAAATATTATGAATAGCATGAATGAAGCTTTACTTTCTTATTGATTATCCTTTTATTTCAAGTTGCGAACATAATTTTGTAACTGCTCGGTTAACCAAACAATTCTTCAGCATTTAAAAGCTGACTTTCTCCTCTATTTTTTCATTAAGCTGCAACAAGTTTTCTGAAACTGCTAGTTACTCATTTGGGCTTTCTGTGAATTAGTTGTGACCATCTGGCATACAGTTGCTTCGCGTGCAGACAAAAATACCAATGTTTAGCTCCCACTCTATAACTGCTTGGAAATGTCTACTCATTGACTCATTACTTACAGTAAATACAGAAGAGAATTTCTCAAAAAGCCAATGTTAGCTGGAATATTTATATTATAACAGGATAGAATCATTGCACGTGGAAAAGCAATGGGACTGCAAAATTTGTGCAAGGGAAGATATGAGGAGGAAGAGTTACTCACCTCCCTTTCTTCTTGTCACCGCGTCAGTTAGTAGAGCTGCTTGCAGCAACCATTCACACATGTCGGAGGTAGCCCCCACTTCTCCTCCCACCAAGCACTAACTTCACCATTATGGCACCAAGGTTCCACCCCCGCCCCCTTGCACAGGAATTCCCAGCAAGCATAGGTTGGGCTTTATGGATGACAGCGAGGAGAGGAAGCAAAGATATGCAGAAGAACATAAAAGACATCAGGAACAAATGGAGGAAAAAGGCAGAAATGTGGTGTGGCAACTGTGTTTCCACATGGGACCCCACACCCACCTACCCAAAGTGAGGAAGTTGTGGTTATGACCAAAGGTGCGACTGTCTTGTTCTTTCCCTCACCCCAGGCTCTGGGCTGCCCAAAGAAAGGGGTGCACCCTACTGCCTGGGCAGCAGAGCAGGGAGCTAGCTCAGTGCCCAGGCTCTGCAGCACCCAACAGGTCTCCCATGGGCTCCTGAGGAAACGGCTGGGGACCATGGGCCAGGCAGGGGACAAGACCAGCCTGCAAGAAAGCGTCCCGCCTGTGTGGAAAGGGACACTACGGTTGCATTCACACCATGGTGTTTCAAATGTCTCCCTCAGCAGTTCTGTGTGTCCCCAATTTCAGAAGTGGCCTTACTCCACTTTATGTTCTGGTAACCCCAACTGTAGGTATTGCAAGGCCTTTCTGTGTCACTGCTTTGGTGCTTTTAAGGAAAGGTGGTACAAGTCTACCTCAAGCCTTTGAGTGACTTGGAGTCCCATCAGAATCAAAGTCTACTTGCACTTTGATTTCAGTTCTGAAAGATGGTTAATGCCAGTATTGCAAAAGCTATATAAAGCTTCTTTCAAGCTGCCACCACCTGCAAAAAAAAGGGGTTATACATCAAAGACTCTTTGTCTCCCTCATCAATTGAATAATTTCCCAAATGGAACTCCCAAGTTGACCATCAGTCTTATAAGGCCAAAAAAGAATGTGTAATATAAAAACCCGCTTATCCCCAACAAATGTAGCTAGGAACATTCACACTAGAAACATTTACCACAACAGCAAATCATTGGACTGAATAAAAGGTGGTGGCTTTTTTATAATCACTTCCTGACACAGAGTTCCCCATTACAATGAGATGGCAATCTGTTCCCAAAGACCCTGCTCTAAACTTGAAAAAATGGCCAGAAGATTTATCCATAAAACTTCCAATGAAATTAATGGAAGTTGTATGCCTAAATGGCCTTTATAGCTTTTAGAACATCAGACTATGTCTACTGCTTGGTGCTACACTTGCAATGTTCAGGTGAGAAAAAAACCCCTAAATTTTGGGTGGCTGTTATTTTTTTCTTCTTGAGGCAGAACAAACAATTCAAAAATAAAGGCTGTCAAAGGTACGCTTACTATGTAAATTAATTTTATTCAAAACAGATTAAAAAAGCTAACAAAGCTTGCCTAACTACATGAGGTAGTACATGTAGCAAAACAGAAGGCAGAATATAGCATTCTGAAATATGAAGAATACGAATAAGTTTACAAGTTGGAAGGAAATAAATTCAACAACAGAAACAAAGTATACCAAAAATAAAGTTTAACAGCTTTTCAGTCTTAAAGCACCAATACACTTTTCATAGAAAGAAACAGTTATCACCACTACATGTTCTTCATATACCATAATATGGTAAAATTAATGCACAAGGCTGTTCACCATAAATGAATTTTTAAAAATGGTGAAGCAACAAATGACGTAATTGTCACTGGGCTCCATACCACTATACTTCCTGGCCTGCAGGAGTATTTGCCAGGTCATGAGGAGCAAGGTGAGCCTTTGTTACCATTTTCTTTAAGTTTTTTTTAACATTTACCCTCATATTAATGTATAGTATATGGATATCACATACAGCTTAAGGCCTCAAACTTGAAAATTTTTATGTATGTGTATAATTCTACGTTTTTTCTGAAACCCAATTTATGTAAATTGAAGGAGTCACATGGCAAAAACAAAGCATGCGTATGTGCAGAACTGCATTGCAGAACTGATGGCTTATTCCTTAATTTCAGGTTGCTCCTCTATATGAAAATTTTCTTAGATCCTTCAAGGTTATATACATCTATCTCTCACTTACCCATCCCAAGATCACTGAATATCTGTGAAGGACTGGGCCATAATGAATTGGTTATTCAAACTAAAGAGCTTAGCAGCATCCAATAAACATTTTATTAACATACTGAAGAAATAACAAACATCAATGGCCCAGTCTCTTAAAGATACTTCTTTAGAGGAAAACATGCTAATACAACCCAGGACTTCCCTATATTTTATATTCTCCACTTTATTTCAAAACAGGTATTTGTACTTGTTATGATTAGTGTGAAATTGAAAACAGTCTAGCTCTTCATTTATGCTTGCATGGCTAATGCTACTGTAAATCATCAAAAAGTTATATATATTTTTATTTTACTTTAAGGCATGATTTATTATATTGAATTATTGGGATGGCTTCTTTTATGTACATTGGAAATAAAAACTCAGGCCTCCCTATGGTATAGTTTTAAGGTTACTGTTAGTGGCATATATAAAGCACCATACAACAATATATTCAGATGAAGAAAACAAAGAACATTTATGAGCTTTGAATTAACTGTATAGGAGTAACTGCTAAGAAAATATAGCAATATTTAACACAGGATTCAAAATATTGTTACATATCATTATAGATTTTCAACTGAATTTTTCTCCCATGTTTACTTTTACAGATTTTTTCATTAAGATATATACGTAATTTAAACTTTTTGGTGGAAAGCAGTATACATCTTCTGTACAATAATGTTACAGCTTTATACAAATTTTAGGAATTATAAGAAATGGCCTTTATTATTCTCTTCCAAGTGCTCTGGTTTCAGTTGCCTATTTTACATTTTACTTGCTAGACTTAAACAACAGCAAATACTCTGAATGCCTTGCTCCCTGGAGGGTTCTGTAAACTGAAACATAAAAACATTCCTGATGTTATTTTTAAGACTGCAACACTCCAATGACAACTTTTTTTAATTGTTAATTACAGCTCTAGGATCCTGCAACTCTTCTTGCGACTACTCATAACTTTAGCTAAGATTTTTTTTAAAAACTGTTACAAATAAAAATTACATGAATTTCAGATTAATTTTTCTTTCAAGAAGCTTATTAGGAGCAAATTATAACATAAAAAAATTCAAGTAATCCTTTGTGGTGAGGGATTCTAGTTTAAAGAATAAAGCTCTATTGAAGCAAAATATTAAAAAAGGTTTTAGGAAAAAGAGAAAGCATGCACCTTATGCTCACTATTCCAATAACTATATTCAGAGATAAGTTGCAGAACCAGATCGCTTGTTTGTTAGTTGCTTATAGGCTGAAGAATAGATTTTGAAAGAGAATTAATATTTTACAAAAACAACGGAAATGCCTTCTGAATGGATAAATATCTGGCTTCAAAAGAAATGAAACGAAAATATCCAACTGCATTAAAATATGTTTTAATGATTGTGAATTTTAATGTTTGTGAATGTTATTTATGATCCAGGCTCACTGCTTCACTACCATGTAAAGTAGTAATGAACATTTCATCACGAACCAGTGAACCTGCATCAGCTACTAGTGCTCATCTATTGCAGATCCTCTAGCTTGGACAGAATAAATCACTAATGTTAATTTTAAAAAAATCCCAAAGAAAGCAAAGGCAGTTTTCTTATCAAATATTGTGTTAGTTGCAACAGAATCAGCAAAGTAAAGAGGGTTATTTTATTTCATAAGCAGCTTTCTAGAGCAATGATTTATGAGCTTAGAGGAGGCAGGCACCTCTGGTACCGCAGCTTCTCCAAAGTCACCACAGCTGTTACACAAGCTTTGTAAATCACCCATGTTAGCCTATTTGTTTGGTTTCTAGCACTGCCCCAGGTACAAACAGACACAATGCAAGACTTTGTAAATCTTATCGAGGTGAAGGGTAAAGTGTAATCTTTGAAACTGGGCTCTGTACCTTTCTGAATATATTCCATTTTGAAAGGAAGCAATGTACACCTTTCTTTTGTCTACTGGCATAACATCAACATAACCACCCTGGTTGCGGACTACACCAGCATGTACTGCTGCCCGGCAGATACTGGATATCTAAGAAAGAATGAGGAGAAGATTAGTTTTCATTCATCCTTTTATTTCAAAATTGTTTAGAAGAAAACTAATAAAGACATTTAAACCAAGTTCTAGGAAACATAAAATAATTATATTTATTGCATGACTGATTTTATTAATCTTACAATATTTAAATCCATTTTGTAGGAATTAGGCCAGTTTATAGGAATACAGACACTGCCTCTTCAAAGATCTCCTGCAGCATGACCCCCAAATCATTTATTTCAGGCCATTTCAGTTCAAAGATCAGGAATATGTTTGAATTCTTGAGCCTTTCAAAATGAAAGGCTTTATCAGCCTTCCCTTCAACAGCAGAGAGGCAGTAAAACCCAAACCTTAGTCAATTATTACAGATCAGGAGATTCAGTTTCACCTCCAGCCAGAGCCAAACAGGGGAACTGTAGAACAGCAAAGGCACACTGCAGTCATATGTTTCTCAGAGGATGTCCTACCCCAAAGTTGAGGCATAGACTGCAATAATTCCGTCTCTAGGTGCAAAACCTCAAACATCGGTGAAATGATCTATATTCAAAGGGAACATCACAATTTCCTATCCGGGCATAGACAAACACTAAAAGCTAATTAGATTAAAGGCATAATATGAGCATCAAACAGAAGATAGAGGTCTAAAATAATTCCTTAGCTATGACAGTTGATTAATGCCAGACTAATGGCTTTAGCTCCTCAATTCTAAGGAGCTAAATAGAGTCAGGAGGTGAGAACTCTCTAGTTGCTTCAAAAGAAGATTTTTTAAAGCAGGGTCTAATTCCATAGACATTATGCAGGCAAAATTAGGCAGCACTGTTGGGCCCCAGGCCTTGAGAACAAAAACCCCGGTTGATGCAAACACAGACCCACCATCAGTGCAGGAAGAGTTGGTATGCGAACTATTACGGGAGCCTGATACCTACAAATCAATGGGCCCTGACAATATCCACCCAAGAGAGTTGAGAGCTGGCTGATGTCATTGCAAGGCTGCTCTCCATAATGTTTGAGACATCGTGGAGATCAGGTGACGTCTCAGAAGACTGGAAGAAGGCTAATGTCACCCCCACCTACAAAAAGGACTTAAAGGAGGATCCAGAAAATTATAGACCCATCAGTCTTACTTCAGTCCCTGGGAAAGTTACGGAATGAGTCCTCCTGGGGGATATCACAAGTCAAATGAAGCACGTGATTGGGAAAAACCAGCACGGAATCACCAAGGGCAAATCGTGCTTGACAAACCTGATTGCCTTCTACAACAACGTAACCTGCTCAACTGATGTGGGGTGAGCAGTGGACATTGTCTACCTGGATTTCTCCAAGGCTTTCAGTACGGTTTCCCACAGCCTCCTCCTAGAGAAACTGATTCTTTATGGTCTGGACAAGTGGTCTGTGCGGTGGGTGGGGAACTGGCTGACCGGCAGCACCCACAGGGTGGTGGTAAATAGCTCCTTTTCAAACTGGCAACCTGTCACAAGTGGGGTCCCCCAGGGATTGATATTGGGCCCAATGGTGTTTAATATCTTCATAAGTGATCTGGATGATGGGATCAAGTGTACCCTGATAAAGTTTGCCGATGATACCAAAACTGAGTGGGGAAGTGGACACTTCGGAAGGGAGAGCCACCCTGCAGGAAGACCTGGATAGGCTGGAAGAGTGGGCTAACAAAAACCTTATGAACTTCAACACGGACAAGTGTAAGGTCTCACACCTGGGAAAACATAATCCAGGAGTGCAGCACAGTCTGGGATCTCTCCGGCTGGGGAGCAGCTCTGTGGAAAGGGACCTGGGGGTCCTGATGGACCACAAGCTCAATATGAGTGAACAGTGTGCTGCTGCAGCAAAGCAAGCCAGCAGGATGCTGGGTTGCATCAACAAGGGCATCACCAGCAGAGATAAAGAAGTCATTATCCCACTCTACTCAGTGCTTGTCAGGCCACACCTGGAATACTGTGTTCAGTGTTGGTCCCTGCTATACAAAAAAGATGTGGACAGGCTGGCGAGGGTCCAGAAAAGGGCCACAAAGATGATCAAAGGACTGGGAAGCCTGCCATATGTGGAAAAGCTGAGAGAACTGGGTTTGTTCAGCCTCGAGAAAAGAAGGCTTATGGGAGACCTCATCACCATGTTCCAGTATTTAAAGGGTGGCTACAAAGAAGATGGAGACTCCATTTTTACAAGGAGTCACATGGAAAAGACAAGGGGTAATGGGTACAAGCTAATGCTGGGGAGATTCCGACTGGACACGAGAGGAATAATTTTTCACAATGAGAACAATCGGCCATTGGAATAATCTCCCCAGAGAAGTGGTGGATTCCCCAACGTTTGACACTTTTAAGATTCAGCTGGACAGGGTGCTGGGTCCTCTTGTCCAGACCGTGCTTTTGCCACAAAAGCTTGGACCAGATGATCCTTGAGGTCCCTTCCAACCTGGCATTCTATGATTCTATGAAAATTCTCTGTGAAGTTAACAGCAGCTTCATGTGAGTGAAACCTACATTCTCTGGCCACTAATTTCTCTCATGAACCTACATAGCATAAATATTATCTCCAGAAGAATTGCTCAGTGACAATCTTGATAATGTTCATTTAAATAATTGATTTAAATTTGCAGTCCTCTACTGCTCTTTCAGCATTTTAAAAATTAATCACCAGAAGAATGAAACTTCTTAGATACTCCAGAATGTAGGTCTCAATCTTCAATACACACCACAGCAAAGTGTAGCTCCAGCTACAGTGAATCTCCACTTAAAGCCAAATTGTCTAGTGGAAAAAGTCCACTGCAATAGGTCTTTCCACAACCAACCTAAGAAACTTAGCCAATATAAATATCAATAGCTGGTCACACAGGCCACTATTTAAACAAGAATTGCATTTCTTCCAGTTATAATTGGAATAATTTGTATCTGTTACCATAGCTATTTTGTAATCTCAAGGCTATATAAAATCAGTAATTTAAAATAGCAATGATTTTCCTACTCTTATTCCAAGCACAGAACTTGCCAGTTTCACTGTTATATAGTTTGTCTTTTAATGTTACAATATTTCTAGGAGTAAAGATTTTAAATTGTTTATGCAAAGAATCTTTTGCAAAGACACTTTAGAGTTTTTGTTTTCACACTGCTGGCTGCAGTTTTTGAACATGCCAGAAGGGATGCCATTTATGCTCCTCTGTACTTTTTCCTTCCCCTCCCAGGGCTGCAATACTTTTGTTATATCCTGAACACCCGTAGTTACCTAATTTTTAGGATTCTAGTATCCTTTATGTACTCATACTATGGGAGTAACTAAAGATCAGACTGATCATGTGCAATTTCAAATATACAGGGGGAAAAATGGCCTGCTCAGTACAGGATTACAGTCTAAAGAAACAAAAGACAAGGTTTACAGGCAGTTAACTACAGTGAAGAACTAGAAGAACACTATTAATTACTAGTACTGTAATACAGTAGCAACTTTGTCTTCAGTTTACAGTGGAGATATAAAAAAAGCTAGAGGTACAATTGGGGAAAAGAAAGATCAAAGATTGTCACCTCTGTAATAGTAACCAAGAGGCTACACTTTGTGTACGTCATTAGACAGGTAGGTACCTTCATAATTACATTTGAGGGTAGCCAAGATACTGGCTGTTCCAATGTTATTTGGAAGTTTCTAGTCAAGTAAAAAAGAAAGGAAAAGTCAAGTGATGGAGATTTTGACAGAAGAGGCTGACTACTTGTTGGAAACTATTTCCAGTAAAGGATGGGGTCATTGTTAGGGTTGACAAAGCAGCTGGTTACTGGATTAATGAAGTACAGCTAGGCTAATGCACAACATTTTAAAGCTAAAGGCAAGGCACTTATATGGGATATGTGAAAAAGGAGAGGTCAGAAGAATGGGATTGATGAGGCCAACTCAGAGGCCATTTTCAGATGAAAAATAAACTGATATTCTGATGCTGCTTTCCAGATGAGACTAGAGAACAAAGGTGCATAGTTTTTGAATATATGAACAATTAAATGAGTATAAATTCATAATTATGAACTAGCTTATAAGAACAGACATGAATAAATGCATATGGTTTTATCAATATGTACGAAATATAATTTTTTTTTGAGAAAGTCTTATCTGCTTTGAGCTTTCAAGAATGTTTCACTGGCTTGGCAATCTTCATCTAAATGGAATCAGATTTCAGTTCTGATGCCATAATATTTCCTATACTTAATAATATTATGTCATCCTCATCACACTTCCTTGAATTGTTAAGGTGAACATCCTGTTAATTTAAGCAGAACAGGATTTCACTCTTAGGTCTACCATAAATTTCAGCATATAATTGATATTTTACATTAGCAGCCTTATGCCAGGTTCTGGAAGTCTTCATCAGAGATTTGGGGTTGTTTCTTTAATTTTGATGAACTCACTCCAAAGGATATATAAGGCAGCATTTTTAAGTTAACATAAACATTTCATACAGCATTATATGACCATGCTTTATTGCTGTGCTGCGAACCCTCTGAAATTTGTTAGTATTTAACAGGTCACAGAATCTGAATACCAAGCTGCTTAATTATTTTCCTTCTTCAGCTACTCAGCAAAATACCAAATATCTACCACAGCACAGCAGTACTCTGCAAAGGCATTTTAACCACATTGATCTCTCCCTCACCATCACAGGACTACAGAACTATTCGATAGCTTTTTGACATCATATTGTTTATATTTTATCACAGCAGAGAATCATGAATACCTCTGCACAAGTATTAGGGAAATATTTGCATATATGGTTACTGAACCAAAACTTAATATGGCCAAAGTCCTCAGATGGTATGAAATTACACAACTCCATCAAATTCTTTAGATAAAAGACCTTTGTTGATCTCTAGCCCCCAAAAGGAGGTTCAATTTTTTGTAGAACTGCTCAGTCAACACCCATAATGTAGTCACTACTGGTAAGAGATTGTCTTTGGGAAAATGTTGCCTACTGTGAAAACAACAGGATAAATATAAACCTTAATCTCTTTAGAAATTCTTACAAGGCAACTGGAATGTGGTTAAGAGCTTCTACCATATACACATCTTAGGTGTGTCCATTAAAATAAAATTTTACCAAAAAAATCTGCAAGTGAAAGAATTTTCAACAGAACTGTTGTAGCCTCTCCTTCTCTCTATGAAAACGTTTGTTATTTTGGTACCTTGATAATCCAGGGACTAACAGCAACAACAAAGGACAATCTCTGTACAGGCAGGTGCTGCAAGATAGTCTCCAACAGAGTTCAGACAATCACTGACATGATTCAGTTCTTGGGAAGGTTTTTATTTTATTTCGTAAATGAGGTCATATTGAAAAGTGCTTTAAAAATACAGATATTGTTAAAATGCTTGTCAACATGACATGATTCTGAAATTACAGAAATAAGACTCAAAAAGTTTTAGACAAAATGGATTAACCAAAGTTGAAAGGTGGAACCACCTCTTCAGCACAAGATAGGAGGAAACTTTCTTTTTTTCCTGGTCTCCCAACAAGACAAAGCATTGCCACATGGAAACTCTTAGTGGGTCCAGCAGGGACAAAAAGCACAAAGGTGGCGATGTGTTTGGGCCATAGGAAGAATGAGTAATTTGTACTTCTTTCTGCTGAGAATGACACGTACTACAGTTCTTATTCATACCATAATAGCTCTATTCAGAAAAGACAGTAATTGTACCATAAGCTCAGAATAAGAGATACTTTATCTCTTGCAATCTACCTCCAGACAAGTGAAACAAAAGGAGATCAACTAAAAAATAGAAGGTAGAGAGCACAGATGGATGGGTATTATGTGAAAACTCCCCACAAACATAAGTTTATAGATGCTGGCTATATGAACCATGGCTGTGATTTATCTGCCACAGATAAAGAGACAATAGCTAGCAGACTGGAAGAATGGAGGAAGAAATAATGGGGGGTTTGTTTCGATCAAGGTAGGGACTGTCATTGCACTATCAAAGGAAAAAAAGAATGGGAGGAAAAAAGGCTAAAAATTCTGTGGGGCACTACTGATAAACCAGAGAACAACTCTTTTCAGGAACAGGGAGGAAAAGAAGTCACTGCAAAATATGAAATTACTTTAAGAACAAATGTCTGATCAGACCAAAGCCAGAAAAGGAAAGGTTTAACTAGATTATTCTCATGTATACTACAAAAATGGTTTTGTAAACATAACATTTTGCATTAGTCACATCAATTAATGTTATTTGCTTTTTTTTCTTATTATCTCTGAAAAATATTCTTCGTTTACTGAATGCAAGTGCTCTAAGCAGTAGTGCAAATAAATAGTCATGTGCATATATGCATACATCCATATACATATACCTGCATTTTTGAAACAAAAGAATTTGCAGGAATGTCACAGAAACCCCATCTGTTTTGTGGAATCAGCCAAGTAGATCATGGACTGCAATTTCAAATATATTTGCTGTGACAATTGGGCAAATAAGTTCTCTATATCAATGAACAAATCTGTTAATACATGAAAAACTGCAAAAGAATACACACTTATTAAATAGATCATTCTCTATAAATACTTTACCTGAAACTAGTTATGTAATATAATGCACAAAATAATCATATTATTTAGTGAAAATTTCAATTAAAAGTATCTGAGTTTTAAAATAATTTAAACGTTAGCAACAAAGGAACATTGTAGAAAATCACATAATGCTGATACCATCGATGGGAACATCTGTACAAATATAGGTAGGACACATCTGTCTACACCTGAGCTAGATGCCCTAGGACCCTTCTGTAGGAAATGGAGAGGAATAGACATCTCTATTAGGCAATTAATCTCATACTGAGGTAGACACTCTGAAAAGGTCAAATGAATTCTGCTCTGCAGATGCCCATTTATCTCCTTTACCACTATACTGTATGTACTGCAAACTACTATAAACATAACCTAGAATAGCACCTTCAGTGTAGATTTCTACCCTGACAGCATCTGAAGTTGATATGAAGACTCCCATCCCTGGTTTCTTACCTGAATTATGTCCTTTTTTTCCTAAAAGCAGTATGGCTGCACACATTTCTATACAATGGAGATGAATAATGAGATAGTACATCTAAAATAATTTTAAAGCATAACTATAATACTAATTAAAGTCATCTGGGACTTCTCCAACCAAAGCAAATTCATATTCTGAGATGTTCTCCTGTGTAAGTTAAACAGAAATGGGTCTTCTTTCTCCTACAACAAAGTATTTTCTAACTCACTGGGAAACTTTGGCTGTAGCCTTTGATTGCAACCACAGAACTGAAAGAAAATCTTCTTCCACACAATGGACTTTCATTGAATCTATTTTCACTGCCCCTCTTACACACATTAAGGACCCAGTTCCGCACGCACAAATCAATTATCTTCCTGAACTGGATGTAATCCTCACACATGTAACATGACTTACGGACAAGAGTGTTTTCAGGAAAAGTTACTCAGGTAATCTAATGGAATGATCAATAAATATTTGCATATTATTTTCACACCTTTCAAAGCACTGGAAAGTAGTGAAAATCATCATCTGACCCAGCTGGTTGCCATACTATTCCTTATGACAGCTAAAAGACAGTTAAAACATACAGTTTACTGGTAAAAATGTGAACTGCTCTCTCTGCCACTACATCTCGCCTTGTCCATAGAGAGATGACAAAGGAGGGGCATAAAAAAGAACTCTTTTTTCATTCTTTCTCCCCACTTCAGAACTAAACATGATGTAGAAAAGACGGGGAAAAAAAGTTGACTAGGAAACAGAACAACAACCAGAAGAAAATACAGTATTTGTCTGTTAAAATAATGTGACAATGTGAGATACTTTACACAAATATATCAAAATCCTGCTGCAAATATTTAGCTATCTACACAGATGAGAAATATCCAAAGTAATGAGACTCTGGACATTTATTTTCAGAATAATTTTTTTTGGTTAGTTTAATCTCACAGAAGTTATGGTTGCATCAGGGTCTAAAGAGCAAGGATTTAAATAAGTATACACTGCCAATACTGAACAAATCAGTGGGAATTTTGATAAAAAAATTGAAAATATGGGTCCAGAGACTACTGAAGTCTACACTGAGTTTTCAAAAAACTCCGTATCTTCAGCATCTGAGTATTACTAACTTAAATGGGAGCCTCTGAAAAAGAACATTTGACAAGACTGTGTAAAAAATCAGCATATGGAGGAAAACTGGATATCTATATTATATCTTATTATCTTTACATTATAGCTTTTCATAGGATTTTATATTTTACTATATTATGTAATGTAAATCGCTATACTTACATCAGAGTAAATTCGTGTTCCAATTACACGAGCATAGTGTGGATTTGCCTGCATACAGTTGCGAGGACAATACACCCTGAAATATCAAAAATAAACCACACACAGTTAGAAAGAATGGTATCGGAGTATTACTATATCATATTCAACATCAGCATTATTGAGTATAAATCAATTTGATGATGCATACATATGGGTCCATACCAATACTAAAAGGCTGTCAGTTTTTGAGGCTTTAACAATACGGGTGAAAACATTGCTGATGTAAGTTGTGGTTCATAATGAAGTGCTTGAAAACATACTTCAACAGGTCTGGTCTTCTTCCCTTTGGATAAGCAGATGGTGCTCTTGTTCAACATATGTGAGGCTAGTAGAAAAGCCAGTGAGAAGAGAGACTGTTCACTCTTATATTATTATCTGTTTCTACAGAATCCTGTACAAACTGCACAGTTGAATACCTTCTCAGGAGAAGCAGATCAGAATGAGGACCTGCTATGGTGCTGATGACTTGGTGATGCAAGCCAATTTAGCAAATTCGAATGAGGGTGAGCACTTGGCATCTGTGACTAAATTGAAAAACTTTGGAAAGTAATGCAATTCCTAGCTGATTCTAGGAGATCAGAAAGCTACTGAAACAAAGACTGTCTTTATTCAATTGCATTTTGTTAACCTTTGAGAAAAACTCTGTGTGATTCATGCCTGCTATAGCTCCAAAATGCACAGGAAAACCATGTGGGAAGCTAACAGTTGTACAGAAGGTGTCAAGCATCTTATTTGGTGTCATGGTTTAACTCCAGCCAGCAGCTAAGCACCACACAGCTGCTCACTCACTCCCCTCCACCCAGTGGGATGGGGGAGAGAATCGGAAGGAAAAAGGTAAAACTCATGGGTTGAGATAAGAACAGTTTAATAGAACAGAAAGGAAGAAACTAATAATGATAATAACAACAATAATAAAATGACAACAATAATAAAAGGATTGGAATATACGGAACAAGTGATGCACACACCCCAAGCAGCGATCCCCACAGGCCAACCCCCCCCCAGTTTATATACTGGGCATGATGTCACACGGTATGGAATACCCCTTTGGCCAGTTTGGGTCAGCTGCCCTGGCTGTGTCCCCTCCCAACTCCTTGTGCCCCTCCAGCCTTCTTGCTGGCTGGGCATGAGAAGCTGAAAAATCCTTGACTTCAGACAAAACACTACTTAGCAACCACTGAAAACATCAGTGTGTTATCAACATTCTTCTCATACTGAACCCAAAACATAACACTATACCAGCTACCAGAAAGACAATTAACTCTATCCCAGCCAAAACCAGGACATTTGGTAATTGCCATATGCTACAAGGAGGAAGTGTCAGTCAGCTCAAGGTCTATTCTGTGCTGTTTTATTTAAAAAATGTGTCATGCACTAATGGCTTTGGAGCCACCCTACATGGGGCAGCCCTGGGCAAGTGCTCTTCTCGGGGATGCTATCCATGCTCCAGTCAATATTCGGCATGTCACACCACTTGGGCATGCTACAGTCTTACCAGATAGGTAATTCAAACAGGCTGATGCAGCTAGGAAAGAGATTTTGTTTGAAGTAAGCAAGATGTGAAAGCGGCCTTTTGAAGACCGGCTGATTTATGATTATGGCATGAGAGGGGAAAAAAGAGGTTGTGCAAACAATGCCATAGCTGATTACTGTTTGTAACTTCTGAGACTACATTTTCAGAATTAAGTTAAGAGCATGTGCAGAATCTTGAATGAATCACTGCTGTTGTGAAGTTCCTTAAGTTGATACATCACAATTAATCAGTCATTTTTAACCTTGTTTTTATTTTTAAATTTTCTTAAAGACAGAACCTATTTTTCTCTTAATGGAGCTAATTTTAGTTTTTGATAATAAAGAAAAAAGATAGAAGTATGAGATTGTACCCATCCATTCCTGCATTCCACTCCTTCGCTTAGTTCTCCACACCTTCCAGCTAGAAATCCAGGAGTCATAGCCAAACACCAAACAAGTCCATGGACCCAAGTGCTACATGAAGGGATGTTTTCCTAGCAGCTCTGGCTTTGTACTTGCTTCCTGTATTGGCTGTAGGATTGCTATGAAAGTAATCCTGTGGATATCTCCAGCTTAGCTTGCAGTAAATCATGCTACAGTGTACTTACCTTTGACTCATCTATGGTTTTAAAAACTGTTACTGATTTCCTTCCTCAAAATATTGTGGCACAGGCTCCTTTCAAAGAGTTAAAACATAGGCTTCAAAGAAATGGTACATATATTTAAAGCTGTTAACTGTCCTGCAGACCACACCTTACCTTAACCATATATATTTGCAAACGTATTTGCTCACTCTATCCTCCAGAACTCCCAAGCAAGTTGATAACTTCTCTGATAAATGTCTGTATCATATCCTTTTATTGTATCTGTTTTACAGGCAAATAAACTGAAATAAAGTGTATTTTGCCCAAGGTGCATAGATGTAATAGTGGACAATGAAAAATAAACCCACATTTTTCTTTGCAGTCTTTAGTCTAACCAACTACAATTTCACTAAGGTTTACCAAGGGACCAAAGAAAGATCTTTATGGGCAAAAGAAAGTAAGAATCTCCTAGTGAAAAAGCCTGTAGATCATCTTTACCTACCTGGCCTTCTAATTTGACCAAAGACTAAAATACCAGTAAAACATTTCTGGCTTCACTTTTACAGCTACTGTTGCCACCTTTATCAATGACAACTATAGATAATTAGTAACTGACAGAAAATGTGGCAGCACTTTAAATTAATAAAACTCAAAAGAATTTTACCTTGGACAGTGTGAGGCTGGTTTTTGAAATGGGCACAGTTGTTCCACTGTTGTTTCACAGGTGACAGCTTGAACTGAAGAAAGTAAACCAGAAACAAATAAATATGTGCTATTTAGAAAAAACATAACTCAAAGTAGTACTGAGTTTATAAGAAATAAGTGCTAACCTGTTACTTTAGAGACAGTGAATGAGTTAGCAGACTGGTATTTTCTGAAAAAGAAATAACAGAAATAGTCAGTAAATAATCTCAGTGATTTCTTTCAGCTAGAAGATTTTTTATTAGAGAATCTAGAAATAAACTCAAGACATTGTCCCCAATCAATTTTTACTCACAGCACCCCCTCTCCCCAGTTGTGAATCTATTTATTGCAATGACAGATTTACTTTGTACTCCCAGTGAATCTGTTTCAAAACCAGGAATGCAGGTTAAACTCCTTCAATAATTTAATTTGCTAAGAAAATAAGTGCGCTAGGAACAAATTATGCAATCTGTTTGTCCCTCAAAATCTGTGGTTGCTCAGAAGCATCCATCTACCAGAAGAGATCATCCACTTCCCCCTAAAGGTTCATTCCTACAAAGAGCTCCAACACTGAAAAGAGTTTCTCCTGGCAGCCTTTTTGAAAAAATTCATTAAATTTTACTTTTGGATCTTATGTCTATGTTCAATTATGAGCAGTATCAGTAAAAACCCAGTATAACACGTAACAGTCTGGTTTTCTCAGTAATTATATGGTACCCAGATGTATGTATTTCCTGTTGTATATATAAAGTCAGGTATATATATTCTGTTGTTACATTACAATTGATGAACACTTCTATTTTAATCCTCTTTATCTCCTATTTTCCTCCTCTTTATTCCTCTTTTAACTCATTGGCTATGCCTCTGATTCTAATATTTTTCATCTGTAACAAAGAACCTGATGATGCTTTTGGCACCCATAAAGTTATTTATTATTTAAAAAAACACCAAGGAAATGATTCCCTATTCACCTTTGGGGCAAATTACTCTGTGCTCCACAGCACTGCAATTTGTATTCAGAAACTGTTTGCTTGCGTTGGTTTATTTAGCTGTATGGCCCACCAATTTCATATTTGCTCATTTATTGGATTCCAGTGAGTTAGCTCATGCTTCTGTTGCCCTAGCATTGTCCAACACTGATGTGGGAATAGTTCACTGTATTCTGCTGTCAATTAGCTTATTGAGATTTTGTTAAAAATGGTATTCTATACTATGAAAATGCAACAGTTGGAAAAACATCTGTATTAGCAATCCTGATTATAAATCAAAGGAGCTGAAGATTAGGAAGTTTGCTGTATGTTGCACTGACATTCCTTTTTCTGTCTTTCTGTTTTGCAATATGCACTAGAGGCAAGATCCACTTCATTTCATCTATTCGTTGACTAGATACGTAGTTTATGCAAGGCTCCATCTAGAGACACTGGTGAGAGGCAGGTAGCGGCAAATTATCCCCAGCCTTATTGATGGGCCTTTTGAAGGCTGAACTTTGGTAAATTGTATTTATTTATCCCAAAGACTTTGATTTATAGGCTGACTTAGGAAGCTCATGCCTGATCACAATATGTTGTAAATTCACTCTAAAAGGTGATGTCCATTACTATAGGACATTAATGAAGAATTATGTCATCTGTGCGCAAACATGGTGGCAGGAGTTTCCTGAAATATACTTGTAGATAGGAAGGTATAAATTTGGTCCTTTAAGAGTCTTTTATTTATAAGGCATCTAATTTTTTTCACAACACCTGAATCACAGAACCAAAACCAAAATGGCCATTACTGTTCAGCAATGATACAATTATCCATGCCCACAGCAAACAAAACCCAGTGTTAAAACCTCACTCTGAGTTCTGATTCTCAGAGGATAGGTGCTAAACACGCTCTGTAAACTGGACATTCATACAATTTTGTCTCATACAGCACAGAAACACAGAGATTTCAAGTCATGGGAAATAAGTTCCTTCTAGTTTGAAGATCTTCTACAGTTTAACTACTCCTACATTTGCAAGAAAGCTGGCTTCTAATATGTTAGTATTGATATAATCAAGATTTACTTCCTTCTTTGTCTCAGAGCATTTAAAAAAGAGATTTTTTTCTGTATCTTCATTTTTAGGTAGGGTAACTTAAACCACAGTCAGATCATCAGATGATCCAAAGAAACAGATTGCTGTCAATGCCTTAAGTGCTACCCAGGTAGCCCAAATTATAGACCACTGAATTTAGTCTACCTGGTCAATGTTTCTCTCTATCCTGGATTACATAAATCTGTTGAAAAGAGAAATTATGACAGGTGTCATAGCGTGTGGCATTCGTTCGCACAGCAGAGAGTGAGAGCACAGCCTCTAAGGATTACTCATTTCCTTAACCTTGGGTTCACACCTGAGCCAAATATATCACTCAGCAAAATTCTGTTTTCTTTCAGGTTGATATTACTCCTACATTAACTATTACACACATGCTACTATTACACATATACTAACTATAGACAGAAATAAGGACAGCAATGTACAGCTCTGCAGAATACATTATGATATAGTGAAGAGTAATTTGCAAATACTAATATTTTAAGATTCAAACATGCTAATATTGATGTTGTCCTATCATTGGACAATTACATATGGAAACAGACAAGTATTCTCCACTTCTATGCACTGTTTTTCTGGTTTTTCTTTTAGCATGTCAACAAGTATTTGGATCTGTTTTCATATATCAGCCTTGGGGCAAGCACCTGAAGAGTGTAGTACAGCTCCAAATAAAGCTTCCACAGTATGCAGTATTATTCCATATGTAAATTGCGGAATTGTGCTGAAACTATCAAACATATAGGAAGACGTGTAATTTCTACTCAATTCATCCAGTTCATATGCACAGTACAAGACGGTCACTTTCAAACACAAACTTGTAAGATTATTGCCTTGTTAGCTGTCATAGATTGCTGTGTCCATGGTCCAACCCTGGAAATATTACCAGCTTTGTCCAAAAAATGTAAAACAAGTTACTTCAGTGCCAGTATGTACTAGTTTTCTACAATAAATATATACACATACAAATGAATTAATTGAATATTCCAAATATTGAGATTATTTAACTACAAATTCTAACTTACTGCCCAAGTGATTTTGTAAATTATTTCACCTTCTTTTGCATCATTATTGCATCACTTCTGTCCACCATTAAACACTGGCTGAAGTTTCAGAATGGATACAATACCTGTATATCCACATGCCTTTTTATAGCATTTTCATATTCTTTATGATAAAAAGTATGAACAAAATGTTATTACTGTGACATATTTTGTATGAAATAAAAAGAAACAGGTGAAAACCTTTCCATATAATTTAATTTTAAGAAAACTTACCCAACTGACTGAATGCCATTTCTGTAAGACTTGATAAAGTAATTTTTCCTTCCTTGCCTAGTGACATCAACCCAACCACCTTCATTGTCTAGGATGCCATAATGTATGGCAGCTTTACAAATACTGGATTGCTGAAAAACAGAGTAGGAAAAGCAGTTCCATGTCAGACAAAACCACTATTTTACATCGTAATTTATTTGTGGGAAAAAAACAGGTTTTAATTACAATGTGCCATTAAAAACTTGGTAGATAGTCTATTAAGTTTGATGTGGTCTACGTAGGTATTATTTCAAATGAAGAAAACACCACTTTGCCTTACTTAGAGATAAACTATACTCATTTACAGTATACTTGTTTACAGTAGCTATTATTTCCTATACTGTTTTTCAGTTCTACAGAATAAATTATGTATTTTCAGTTAGCATTAAGTTTACACAAGTAGGCCTATCTTACTGAAACAATTTATATGACTGTACCCACCAACTGATATATTTCTCCTTAAGTCTCACCTTCACATGTTTACATGCAAGTATGTGGACACAAAAATTCTACTTCTGTGCATGTATAAGAAGCATGAAGTACATTTGGACAGTACACGCAGAATAGCAGATGCAAACTTAGATCATCTGATGCTCTCAAACATTTGGTGTAGGCTTTTATTTTGGGGGAATATTGACTTCTTCAAAATCAATTTTTAATATTATTTTAACTAGTATTCCAATAGAAAAGACATTTCATTAAACATTCTACTGGTACAAAATCTAATTTAAATATATTTACCATTTCATAATGTACACTTCCAATAACTTTGGCTTTGCTATCCAAACAGCCAGCAGGACATTCATACCTAAGAAAATAAAATACAACTTGGTCTTAAATCCTGGGACTACAAAAAGGGAAAATATTCCAGCTCACATACAAATAAAGCCTTTTAGAATAATCTCAGAATGACAACTGTAAAATTTACCATACCTATTGCAAGTTGTTCCTTTGCACTGATCTCTTAGCCTTACTTCACATGAAACAATCTGAGCTAAAACAAGCAAAAAGCAATTTCACTGCAATGAATTTGATACTATATAATTCAAATTTGTTGACCACTTGCAAATCAGGTAAATTCCTTACACATTTGCTGTGTGCTTATTACTTCATTTTTCTCACTGTCATCAGCGCCTGTGGAGCCTGAAGGTGAATGAGTTCTTGGCCGGCTTTGCACCGTTGCATCCTGGGCTTTGGATCGCTGCCGTTCAATCTCATTGGTTTCCTCTTCTGGTTCGTGGGGAGAATAAGGCCTTTCTGAATCCTCTGTTTCAGAAAACGGGCAAAAAAAAAATCTCTCAGGAAAAAAAAAATCAGTGTTTGTGGAATATAAATCCTTTACCATGTTTTGGTAACATGGCTTTGTTCTCATAAAATGGTGTATGAATACAAGCAAGAAACCAAGGAAAACTTTCCACTGCTTCATAAGTTGAAGACCTCAAGATTAATAATACATCTCAAACATGTTTCTGATGCTGATAAAAGGTAGATTTTTTCTAGCACAGGCAGCAGAACTAAATGTGTATGAAAATGCTCTTAACACTCCTGTTTTAGTACCTTTATGCTATCAGAAAACCAATAGAACAAAGATGATATTTCTATTATACATTGGAATAGTTTCACCAACTTCATAGGTGACTTGTAACTGAAGAAGCTGATTTCATAAAAACATACACCTGAAAATGAGGTCTTTCTATTCATATATAATGAAAATAATTTTGAAATACTCATCACTGAATCTACATTTCTTACTTAAGCAAGAACCATAAGGAAGATATTTGGGCACACTTGTGCGGATTTTATGGTCCATAGAAATTTCAGAAGTTATTAACAAAAATTGCTAAATTACTTGTACACAGAGTAAACCAAAAAGAAACAGCAGCTTCATAACATGCCGTGTTTCAATGCTATAAAATATGAATAGCATTTTGAAAATTGTAAGAAGTTAATAATCGTCCCAGCTGATATTTTGTTTAATTACTAATGTCTTCTAGTCTAGTTCTTGATTCTTCTTATAGTAATGCACATGGCTATGTCACTGAGATAACGTTTCCCTATAAATAAATGACTGCATAGACTTCCACTAAAATTACAAAAAGGCATACAAATAGCACCCAGCGACAGCCTACATCTTTGTGTACTAGAAGACCTCAATCGGCACTTAAATCAGCAAGAGTTCAGTACGCTCCACTCCCTCTGGTGTGGCTCGGCCTCACGTACCTTAAGTACATTATCTCATTCATCATAGTAAAGTAGGCCCCTACCAGGTTTTTGGGCACATGCATAATATATTCTAGTCCACTATGTTAAAGCATAATGAGGAAAGAAAGCAAAAGAAAGGTTACATGTCTCTTCCCATTTATAGTTGTACTGTTGAAATAGTACATACCTCTGTAACAAAGATTTTCTCTGCAACCTCCTCCAAAACTAGGGGGACATGCAGAACAAGGGCGGCCAGGTTTATAAGGAGCATGACCCCACCAGTTACCCCTTTACACGAAAAAAAAAAAATAGCAAAACATGCCTTAATAAATTAACATATGAACATTAAACAGCATTTAATATGTGAACAAATAAATGATGAAAACCATCAGACACTTAGGACAATAACATTTTTTTGATATTTCCAAATAACAAGTGATGGGATGAGAGGAAATGGCCTCAAGTGGCACCAAAGGAGGTTTCGACTGGATATCAGGAAAAATTTCTTCACCGAAAGGATTATCAAGCACTGGAGCAGGCTGCCCAGGGAAGTGGTGGAGTCACCATCCCTGGAGGTATTTAAAAGATGTGTAGATGTGGTGCTCAGGGACATGGCTTAGTGGTGGACTTGGCAGTGTTAGGTTAACGACTGGACTTGATGATCTTAAAGGTCTTTTCTAACCTAAATGATTCTATGATTCTATACCAAATGCACAGGAAGTAACTGAAAAGTCCATGAAAAAAACCTGAAGTACTACCATAAGATCTTTTCAGATTGGCATAGCACCATAAGACTAAATTCCTCAATTACATGAGAACAGGCTCCACTCTCCTAAATAGAATATCCTATAGAATTTGATCTTAACCATGGGCTTCATATTACACATTCCTTAAAGTCACAATGGGGAGATACATTTAATTTTCAGACAAATATCACACTACAACAAAGATCTCTGATGTTGTATGCTAAAACACAGGCCAGAAAACTGAAGCTCTAGAAAATCACAAGAGTATTTGTACAGCCAAAGGCTGCCTTGGGAACAACGCTCTGCTTTGTAACAGTACAAAAAATAGAACACCCAGACTGATTTCTTTTCAGATTGTTTCCTGGGTTATTATAAAGCATCTTGCCCCCTCAAGATATTTTTGGGTGTCAGCCTACTTACTTAGGAGAATAATTGCATACAAGATAGACTGCTTTTGGCCAAATCTGCCCCCAGATGTTCATGTTATGACACAAATTTATTGCACAACCGATTCTGCTACTTGTAGCCCAAACAACCTATGGAAAAGGAAAGAGAAAGACATGTGAAAACCAAAGCTGAGTAACATAAAATCAAAACTGTCTCCAAACTTAAACGTATAAAACTCAAATTCCAAAAGTGATGTTACATTCCCCTCTGTTATAAATGGGTTGAAGTGACCTAATTACAACGGCCAAAAGGCCATGCAGTTATATCCTTATTAGAAAGAAAAGCTTTACTTTGATACAAAAGATATGGCTCTTATTATATGTAAATGGTCTAAGCATATATTTGGAAGTGTAGAAAATATCTATAAAACATGGTCTGAAGAACTGATTCTTGGAATTACAATTAATAATCATGAGTTAGATGTTAGGTTCCTGTGCCCTGGAGTTCTCAGCACAACCTAAGGACCCAGAAGGGTTTAGATTGGTTAGACTGAGAGAATAGATATTTGTCAGCAGTGAAAGGAGGTAACATAAACAATAAAACTATTCACAAAAAAACTCATACACTGAAAAGACTCAAGTCATGGATTTTCAATTAATATGCTTTCCTGTCCTTGCAAGCTAAGGTGGCTGTGCTCCTTTACTCATCTGTTGAAACAATTTTCATTGCAGATCTCAAAATGATCTGAACAACAAAGGCTGGAATGTTCAAATTAGACAAATATGACAGGTGTTAAACTTTTATAAATTCAAGATAAGCCAACTGTGTAGTTCCAGCAGGATATAGGAGTTGAAAGAGATAGGTACTGTGAAGAATTAGTACCACAAAGAACTATATATATGTATTGTAGATTTTGCATGTAATGGATACGTGTAATTAAAGGTATTTTTACAGAAATGGTAAACAAGAATATGGAGGTAACTGAGTCTTAAGATTAGATACAATAGGAAATAGTGCTAGTAAACAGAAAAAAAATGTTTAAAAATTAATAATTTAGAAGTTTTCTAATATTATATTGAAAATTCTATGGGGATTTTAGTATAATCTGAGGATCATGTATTTCCCATTCACTGAAAACATGACTGGTCCCCTCTGGAAAAATTCAGGCTAGATACACAGAGTTCAGAAGTACCAAATAAATTAGTTCCTATGCAATTTCATAACCTTGCTGAAGTTAAAGCAACATGTTAAAAACTGTTTTTTAATCTGAGGAATTCACCTAAGAAAACTTTTTTTTTTTTTTAAATGTGCTGTTTCTTCAGCATATTACAGAAAGGACTACCAGCATACCAGCACAGAGACTGGATTATGCAAAGTGCACTGAGCAGTAACACTCAATTTAATGCTGGGTTTTGTAAGCTTCTTCCTTAGTCCTGTTAAGGAAGTGATATTTATGAGGATGAAATCTAAAGATTCACATGAAAACCCTACTCTATGTCACCTATACCCAATGCTTTTAACTATGGAGTCTAATAACAAGCAGCCCCTTTTGTGGTTTAGTGCTATGGTCTATACTGCAAGATTAATATGTTCTACGTGTCATACAGCAACCTAACTGGAGGTCTCAACCACTCTTCTCCATAGCTGACAAAAACCAAACCCACCTACATACCTGTGTGTAATGTGTACAAACAGGACCAGAGCATTTGTAAGGACAATATGGGTTGCATTCATGAGGATGGGGATACGTGAAATCTCTTACTTCATCATACCATGCTTGGACATGAAATGTTGGAGGTCTGTACCTATGAAAGCCAGTAGTAGTCTATTAGATCATTCAAAAGTTGCAGCTTCTATCATTCTTCCTTTAAGTAACAAACAAATTTTGTTAGACTTAAATAAAAAATATATAGTATAAAATAGTATCTTAAACTACCTGCCCCAGTGTGCCCCCAAATTCTGTCCAATTGATGGAAGAAGGCTTGCAGGCCCATGCTCCCATAGACAGGTTTCAGCCCACGACTCTGCAGATCTCTCCAGTTCTGTGTCCCATGTCTGAAATTTGAAAGAAAAGAAAGGGACACCTCCTTAGAAATACTTGGTGTGTATCTCATACTAAAAAAAAAAAAAAAAAAAAAAAAAGATTGTCCATTTTTAAAGCTTCTGTTACTGGGGCAGAAGACTGAAGAAAAAGTGAGACTTGACAATTGTATGCCCCATTTGTGTCACATAAGAAAGAAAAACGTTTTCACCAAGAGAAAAAAACATTTTAATCCTTTCACAGCACTCCCTTTAGAAAGCATGTGCAGCCATGCTGCAGTGAATAAAGCACAAATATGAAACTGAAAGGCTTAGTTCAACTTTCCAAGCTAAATTAAGTGCATTTTCTGTCTTGTGAGATTTCTTTTTAGTAATAGGCACTTTTTTAGCCAAAAGGGTATTATCCAACACACTTTCAACATAAGGCTTTATTTCCTCTAAACCAGTAGTTTATCTGAAGTGAAAGCAATTTTCTCTTCTTTTTCTATAATCAGCTTTTTAAAAATAATACACAGTGCAAACACAAAATAAGAAAGCTACAGTAAGGTTGTCATTCATTGATTTTATGGCTAGGTTGGCAAAAAAGGAAGCATTCATGTTAGTAAGAGGCATGCTTAGGAAAAGTTAAAAAAAATTATGAATTATTGTTTATCAATCACAGTTGTTTATCCTTATTTTTTATTCTTTAAGGGACAAGAAAGAATAGGCTTGTAGCTGAAAGGCAAATGCAAGTTTCTTTCTTTCAAAAGCATACTAAAACCTACTCCTCTTGAAAGACATTATACCATACTGTGTATGTATAGTTCTTACTGCGCTAAGCTGGGGTTTGCTCAAAGCGGTCCCTCTTGTGCAAAGTATCCATACCGCTGCTTGACTTTCTAAATCTCCTGATAGTTGCAGAAATAGTTTCCAGATACCTGACTCTCTGATACCAATGCTCGGCTTACGGAACTGAAATATTTCCAGGAAGAAAACACATCTCTTGATAGAACCTCAATTATTTCATCATAAGTTCAGACTAAGTTTCATAGAGCGAGACTGTGTTATCTAAATAACAGTAATTCAGTATTTCCAAACCCAAATTCCCATGCAGACATTGGAGATCATGTCTACAAATTTTTGGCACAGATTAAAGGTAAAAAACTCCTTAACACAGCCAAAGAATACACAAACATAACAGACAAATTCCATGTGCTAGAATTTATTTTTCTTTTGATTTTGACATGCAGTTTTCACCTTATTAATTAGATTACTCATTAAAAACAAATATGTCCTTGGTTATGCAAGACCATGATTATGTAAAGACTTTAATATCACTCAGTTTAATCCTAGAATAGCTGTTCTTAGTTTTTTTCTTCATAAGTCTCTAATGCATTGCATTCCATTTTGTGTGTTATTCTTAATATCATCAGCAAGTAAGAAGTTTACAGGGTACATTTTGACTCCCAAAATGCAACATTTATTTTGACAGAATTACTCGTAACAGTATAATAATGAAAGAATAAAGCTTTTAGCCTAAATATGGACACAAAACCCACCGACTTTAGGAAACAGTAGGAATTTTCTATTCATCCTACTGGGCCAGTATGTCAAGATCATAAGCCATAGCATTCTTTAATTGCCATAAGAAAACATTCTAATCTTAAATCAGAAAGTTTTATACGACAGTTTGTATAAATCTTTTCCTCTTCCCTTTCCTTGTCACACCATCATAAATGGTTCTTCTTCCTATTGTACCCATTGTAAAAATCAAAGAGTAACACACTTTTTCCACATATATATTTTGTTCTTATAAATTGTAGTACAATTGCTTCACCATTCTACAACGGAATCATGAGACTGTCAGTTTTTAAAATAAAGGCCACTACAGTTTGTCTTAGTTGCATACATTGTATGACATTAAGTCGCCTCAAAATCTTGTAATACTTAGATTTAGCCCTGAATATGAACACGTCGTAAAGTTAACATATTTACCAAATAATTGCTGTTAAGAATGGTCTTACCAACTGGATTCTGAAATACAGATTTAGAGTAAATTAGACTTATGCTAGACCAAAATGCAGGCACCTGCTCAGTTTTAAAACTTCCCACCTCCAAAGCCAGCTAAAATTTCTTGTAGCTCTTGTGAGCCTCAGAATGCCACAATATATTCTCTTGTAAAGCATCCCCCACCATTTTCTCTAAAAACAGCTTTAGCAATCTAATAACACTGGAGAAAGAATATGAGTTTTAAAACTTGATTAATTCATATTTCAGTACCTTTGTAAAATGTCTGTGATACTATCTCATAGGAACTGTCTCATATATCAGAATTTAAATACAAGCATTAAAAGACAGGTATCTTTTTATAAAAAAATGCACACAGTGTCACAGCACACATTTCATACACTAAAATTCTGATGAAAAGTGGTGAATAAAAAGGTTTATGATAAAAATAATCAGAAATCTTAGAGTAAATATTTGCTTCTGTGTACAGACTGAATTCACTCAATCATACTGCATAACCCAAACACACAGTAGGCTAATCAATCAACGGATAACCCCAACTTCAACATGTTGTGAAACGTGAATCATGTGTCAAAATATATTTGGGGTTTGCAGCAAACGATGCGACATGTCTTGCTTTTCTCCCCAGTGCATGTACCACACAACGAAGTCACTTCAGAACAGTCAGCTGTTCAGGAAAAGCTCTCTGTGTGCCATAGAAGAAAGGACTCATTCATTTGTTCCTCAACCTTTAACACCTAAACCCCTTGTTTTTAAAGCCAGATACAAAAACTACCTCGCATGGATATTATGCACATATACCTAGCATATTTTGTCGTCAGAAAACACTGCGTATTGTCCTGCCAGCCAATGTTTAGTTTGATCCAGGGTTTTTTTGGATGAGAAGAGGTCATGAAAAATATCAACCTACAGTACAACTTAACACTGCCTCTTCTTCATCAAGACTATATTTGAGTTCAAATGTGCTCAAATATACAATGGTTATTGTTGCTAATGGAGCCTGTTATTTCAAAGCTACCTCAGGTATCTCAGTGCCAAATTGCAGTCCATAGTATGGAGGAACACCTAGTCGATTAGCAGGATATAGCTTAATTTCTTCTTCATTTTAATTATTTAAGTATTGGTTTGGGGTGTGATGGAGTAAATACTAAAAGCATTACATATTCAGATGTAAAAAAATCTGTCAAGTGTAAATTGCACTTAGGAAACAACCTCTTTAATTGCAGTATTCATTGTCCAGCTGTCTCATTTTCTCATCAAAGCTACCACTTCCTGAAGTGTCTGTTAATCGAAGTTAGATTTAAAATAAAACCTCTCCTATGTTACATCAAATTTATGAAATACTCTGGGAGATATGACCCAATGTCCCAGTTCCAAAAAATTTCCTTGAGATCCAAGTCACTTTCTTGATTGCCAGAGACTTTCAAAGAAAAAAAAAGGAATAAAACACCAATAACCTCCTAAAGCCAGTGGAAAAAAAAGGTAGAAGGGATTAGAAGTCACAGTTACTTGGGTCTCCAACCCCTACCAAGACAGAAGCAATACAAAACAACTCCAAATTAATGTAGAAATGAAAAAGTCTCTCAATCTCCAGGATCACTCTAATGATTTTTAATAAAAAAAGGGGAAACTGACATCCTAATCCCTGACACAGTTCTTTCTTTGGAAAACTTTATCTTACATTTGTATCTGACTATTCCAGTGATGCAAAATTTTTACACAGGTGCTAATAATATCATCAACAGGTACAGAATTTCTGAAAACGAAACACTTATAAAAGAAATCTGACAGACTGCAATCCCATATCACAGGTAACATAGAGTAAATTAGCTTAAAGGTGTTTTTAAAGGTAATTTCTACAGTTACATGTAGTTGGAACTTAAACAATTCAAAAGGTTTTGTACTGCTTTGCCAACTTGCCTGAACATTGCTTCAGAGACTGGATCAACAGGAAGAAGCTGCTTTACCTTAGTCATGACACCTTGATTTTTGTCCTTCTTTTCCAGTAGTTAAAATAGGAGATCCAAATTTCCCTCCTAAATTAATTATTCTGGTTGAAGTTGTATGAAGGAAAACTGTGTATGTTAATTCTAAGGATTAAAAGACTGTTAATTTTAAAGTATTTTCATACCAATCCAGTCAGATTAGCTCTAAATATAATGCATTTTATCATATTTGTTCTGTGTCTGCTCACATAGCAGGCTAAATGAAACAAATGTAAAATAATCTGTATAAGTATAAAAAATCTACCTGCTTACTGGAATAGGAGTTTTATTCCTGTGCTCTTAATAGCATTCCCTAGTTTCACTTACATGATGGCCAGCTTTTGGCTTCAAACAATGAAAGCGACTCCATATACAAAGAAAGATATACACATATGTTTTCATGTTTCATTTCATAAAATTCAAAAGGCTTTTGTTCTCCTAGTGTTCCCTTCTTCCTTAAAGCAGTGAAGAAAAAAGATAAAGGCAGGAAAGCAAATATATAAGGAAAGGTTTCCAAAAACACATAAAAATGTCTATTCAGAGCAAGTTACACAATGAAGAACTTCAAACAAATATAGAACTAATTAGTGAAACTTTAAAATGCCAAGTTGCTTGGCATTTTAAAAAAAGCCAGACTAAAAGTGGAAGAATATGAAGAGTCACAGCAACATAGATATTTTACATCCTATCAGGAGTAGGCATCTCTCTTTAACCACATCGTCATTAGTGATATTAAAATCTTGCTACTGAAATATATACTGACCTGACATAGTTCTGATGCTTTAAACTTAATTCAAAAAGTTCTTCCACAACATTTATCATCATCAGCTGGTATTTTACAGATTTAAACTAAGGACACTGCTAAAACAACTTAACTCTTTGAAACAATTGGTACAGAAAAAGTTCAAAAGAAATCTCTGCATAGCTGTAGGCAAGGATCCTTTTGCTTGATGAAGGATGAATAAACTCTTCAAACACCATTACGTGAAAATACAGGAAGTTATTTCTTTTCATAAAAAGGGTGACTACGGTCTTTTGAAATGTAGGTGTGTGTGGCATCTGATTCCTCATCCGCTAGTTCTCTCATTCATGCTCTGACATGACTAGGTTTCAATGACTTTGCACTATCAGATTTCTTTGATAAATACAGGGTACTGATGGGACCACAAGAAGATGGAAGTGCAACTTGGCAGTGGTCTGACAAACTTTTTGACTGCCAATTGTTTGATACTACGCGCAAGGTAATTCAACCTGTTTATCAAGAAAAAGTATTGCTCACATTGTCAGAAAACTATATGTGGTCTACCTTTTGGGTAAGTGATCATCATCAGGGTTGGTTTTCTACATTGAGATAGACAGGTAGACACTGAACATATCACCAACTGCCCAGCAACACAAACCTACTTGAAGCTATTTCTTTTGTTTCACAGGACTCTGTTAGAGTAGCAACAAATGTAAAAGGAGTTGCTAGCATGTCTTAAATTGAAAAATGTCCTTCTACTTTTCAAATCTTACATTTTTTACTTGGAAGAGAAGATCACTCAGTGATGCTAATTATTAAGACCAAAAGATGCTACCTAGCAATTGGAAGACACAGTGCTACTGCAAAGATGAGGAGAAACTAAAGAGGTTTTTTGCCCTCTTGTCCATCAGTACTCATGATGTCAAAGTGGATGTAGCTACCAAGTTATGTAGCTCTCTTTCCCTCCTCATGTAGAGCAAGTTCACATCTGCACCTGGCTTGAGAAATGCAGGTTGTACTTTTCTGCTTTGGACATAAGAAGGCAAGACAGGTGCAAATCAATACATACTCAAGTCTAAGAAAATGGTATATGCTGTACCATTTTGTGCTCGACAACCTCTTCAGTGCCATAGTTTCTTCCATGATTCTATTGAATACAGGGTTATCATGACAAATACAGCTTTCTGACTCATAAACTACATTTTACCAGAGCAAAATTTTCAAGATGGCCTTTGGTTCAGTGCTTTCTAACCTTCTGCGTATACAAATAATTGTGATCACCGTTTGAAATGAGAAATTTCAGCTTGTGGAAGCTTGATTCCATTATCTTTTCTATATTATACTTAGGCACTGAATCTCTCCTAATTTCAGCTTTCACATATAACTGTTTGTATATGCAGACTTTGACTAGTCTTTGACTACATGACAAGTCATGTAAATGGCTTTTATAAGTCATGTACCAGTTTTACAAGTTTACGGACCTGGTCTTAACTAGAAAGACATTAAATCTCTTATATTCCAGTCTGTATCTGACGTTTCATCTCTTTGAAGTTTTTCCTAGATTTTTGTCCACATCTGCTTTAAGGATGAACTATATAAGTAAAAAAAATACTATTTTAATTAAGCTATAGATGATGGTATCACCACAAGTCTACATTTGCTCTGTGAGCAAACAGATGTACATTTCTTCTGATTCACATGGCTAATTCAGACATCTGGTACATTAAATGGTGCTAACAGCAAAAGGGTTTTGGGTACCATTATGCTGAAAGCTGATGGCTGGAGTGTTGAGTACACACATATTTCTGAAGACTGTAGCAACAAATGACTTCGGACATTTAGGTTCTCATGAAAGCAAAGGATGATGTCCCTCCCGCCCCCATTACTGCCTACTGGTTTAGTTCCAAGTGGTGAGCAGATTCATTAATCCAGACCTTCCTCTATAGAAACAAATAATGTTTTTATTATTCTAATGATTTTTTTTTTTTTGGTGGCATTCATGGGAGCTTGTCTGTGCTTTGTTGAATAAAATGAAAAACTCAAATATTTGGCAGAGATTGCTGAGTGGTAGGGTAGTGATGCTGATTGTAACTTTAGAGATGCTCATTGTGCTTCGTTTTTTCATATAGAAATTTCCAAATTCAGAATGAAATGACCAAAACCCAACAAAACAGGCACAGGTAATATTGAGTTTACTGATCTTCAAGATCAAGATACTGCAAGGCAGACTTCCTCAAGAAAGTGCTTATTCAATAGTTAATCAAGATACTATCTTGATTAAGCTCTTAACTTTGCCAAATGTACTCTTCCTAAAACCCCTAGGTCATGCAAACGTAACTAAGTTCTCAATAATACCCCTCTCTATGACAAACAATCTTTCCTTCTAATGAAACATGTACATTCAGAACAGAAGATCCAGATGCTGGAAACCAGCTTCTTAGCTATCCAAGAGGACATACAGTTCTCTGTAGAAAGTTAATAGCATAACCACTTCCCTTTTACTCTTATATTTTCCTGTGACAGAAATGGTCTACATTAACTCTTTATGTGTCATTGCTGTGAAGCACGTTTCTTCCATGGTACAACTCATCCACACACAAAACCCCTTAGTTCAAAGCTCAGTGCCACTCTAGACTTCATTGTCTACTCTGAATAGTCTACAACTGACAAGATGGCATGGTCTATAGCTCAGATGCTTCTGCTCTCCAAAACAGTATACCCACACAGTAAAACTGCTGTTTCAAACTTATATTTGAGCCTCTATGTACAGCAGGAGCATTGACTAAACTTCCAGCCCCTGCAAGCATCTATTTCACAGTAAGAGAAGAAAACATTTAGCTCTACCTACTTCAGCCTTACAGTCTCAGTAGGGTTGTATACTTTATCTAGTGTCTTCCTGTTTCAGCTTTGGAAAACAACTTGCATATCATCTGAGTATCATGATTATTTATGCTATTTCTGCTGCATTTCTTAGAGTTCACACAGATCTACAATCTAAAACATTCCCTTTCATGAAGCCAGCAGTCAGGATATGATGCTGATCTTTTAGACTGGGTTGCAATACCACCATGACTGAACTCAAAGCGGATTAGGGTTTTTTTTTTAATTTAGATCAGGGGTGTGCTTTTGAAATGAAAGTCCTGATCACTCGCACTTACTGTGTATCACAGAGCACTCTTGGAGTACAAACTGGATCCCTTCCAGACAAAATGCCAGGAGGTGTGCTCTAGGAGTGCATCTAACACTTGTTCACGGATATTCAGTCCACACAGATTAGACCTAGTTCAAAATAAACCCCCCTGAAATGCAGACAGCATGAATGTCAGGCGCTCAGCACCAATTCTTTTGCTCTACAAATCTGCTCTTATTGCACCACGCCACTTGCCAACACAGTCATTGCCTTCATCAGTATCCTGTTAAAACCTAGTACACCGTCAAAGACATTCACACAGATATGGCACTATCAGCATTTCACAAATGTTCCACATACGCTAGACTAGCTGAAGCTAAAACCCTGGTGGCAGATTATACTGAACGGTAGTAGCAGTTACTGACTAGCTGCCGAGTCTTCTTCTACCCCGGCAGGTTACGAGTTTTGCAGCAGGGATGTTGCATGCAATACGGATCTTCTGAATGCTTCTGGTTTACAACATATCACATTAAAATAAGCCACAACTAACACGAGTTTAACTTTACAGACTGGACTACAAGTTGTGGTATTTAACTTCTGTCAACATGGAGTTCAAGTAGTGTGTAGACTGAAACCAATGTTCTGCTTATGGAAGAGCTGATGTTTCAGTGAGGATACCGCAGCTTAAATTACAATTCATCAACAGCCAAACTAATCACATAGGGTGGGATTATCCTCCTCTGAATTTAAACAGCCTCAAAGCAGATACCTACATCTGAGCTAATTATCTAAATTACCTTTGCAGTTACATGGACAAATAAGCATCTATAGAGGGAGATAATTTTAGCTACCCACCTTTAATTGAGATAAACTTTGTGCTGGAAATTCTCATTTTCCTCTACTAATTATAAAGGACATTGGCTCAAATGCAGGCATCTGCACCACAGGCATCAAAAGCTTGGTGAGATGAATCTCACCATTTGTGCTGTGTGAGTTAAATCAAATGAGTACATTCTCACCCAAGGCAGACCAGCATAAGTGAGTCCACCAATTATACCAACTGGTATTGCAACAGAACTGGCAAGCCCAGTAGCTCAAAAACCATTTTCCAGTAAAATAAAAAAAAGGACAGTGATAACATTTTAATTGGAGAGATTTTCATATACGTAGGAAGGCAGAAAAAAATCATATGGAATGGGACTATATGGAAAGAAAAAAAGAGCTAAAATTTAAGCTCAGTAAAGATGGAAAGGTAAGTACAGTGGGCACCACTGAAAGTAAACATTTACCATGGCATAGTATAAATACCTCATTGCTGTATACATTCTAAATATAGGGAGAGAGTGGTAAAGTAAATACCACAGTACAGTATGTGTATTTATTTACTTTTTAGTAGAATCCACTGTATTCTTTAAGACTAATGACACTGAGAAGGAAAAAAAGGAAAGATGAAACATAGAATGAGAAATGCCAGAAATACAGTTAAGAACTAGAAATCAGCTGCACGGCACCAGCACAGAATGACAGAAAGGTACAGCTGAAAATTACTTCAAGAGACTGATCTTGACTGTAGTCTATCTAGCCTCTTCCACTGAGCCAGAATCAAATATATGTGTATTATCTGCATTTTTTAAATTAAAACTAATAACAGTAGTTTCAGAATAATATTTACTGTAATTTTCTTCTGGAGTTTTATGATTGTAAGAGTAAAGAGGATTTCCTTGGTATGCAACCTAAACCTCCTGCCCTGCAATGCTAGCTGATGTTTTATTGCCAAGAAAAAAGAAATCTCTCTTTCCTGTAACAACCTTTATTTATTGCCCAGATTAAAAAAATTCAGCTGCTTCACTCCTTCAGTCTTCCTCATAAATCACATATTCTGTGTTTATAATCAATCCCATTAATCTCTTTCATTCTCTCTAGAATGGCTAGACCATTCTTAAAAAATTACCAAAACTGGACATTGCATTTCAAACAAGGTCTCACCAGTTTCACACAGAGAAGTCTCCTTTCAAAGACTGCTGCCTCATATTATCTTTTAACTCAGTGCAACTCCTGCATCATTTTACTGCAGTGTTATCTATACATTTTATTCCTTGTATTTTACCTGTTTGATTTCTTCCTTATTCCATACCTTGCAGTTAAATTTCATCATGTTGACTCCAGGCCATTACTTCCACTTGTCAAGTTCTTCTCATTTTGATCGTGTTCTCTAAAACAACACCAACCTGTGCCCATGTTAATGTATTCTGCAGTTTTCAAGTGTATTCTTTGCTCACACAAGTCATAACCTAAGTACTTAACAAAAAAGGGACGGGCTCCAACAGTGTCAACACCTTCAATCTTCTGCCAGTTTAACAGGGAGCTTCTGTCAATTTTCACTCGGAAGAATGTCAGTGTGGAGAGCGTCAGAAAGTCTCCAGAGTCAAAAATATGACACCTACGACTTCCTTCTGATACACTATGCTGGTTAATTACTGGGTCATAAAAAAATAAAATAGATTGGTTTGACATTATCTCTTCTTGATGAACTGACACTGGCAGTTTTCATTGGCTTGGCTTTCAGTTATGCTTAGGTGAGCCATTTTCATCTGTACCAAGGCTGCTGAAAGAAGTCCATGGAAACTAATGATAATTAGCACATCTGAAAAGTCAGTAACTTGCACGCAGCTGAGATGCTTACCTTCAGTCATTTGAGTTTGAAAAAAATGTGGCCTCCATACTAGTCCAAGGTCCTTTACAGTATACAGCAGAGTGACCACAAAAACCCAGGGGTACTGAAACACCAGACAACTCTGTATTTGAAAATACAAAATGAACCATACTAACTAGTACTGATATATCCTTTAAGTACAAAGAGATAGGACAGCTAAAATTGTTAAACTTCCCGCTACTAAGAAAGTTAGGCATTCATTTTCTGTCGGAAAACTACTACCTCTCTAGAAATTAATGGCAAGGACCTTACATGCTACCATGTTGTGGACTGGCGTTTACAGAGCTTTAAACCGGGCAGAGATCCCTGAATAGACCTTGAGGTTTCAGCTACTCTTTTGGAAAACAGTAAAAAGCAGGAAAACTGTGGCTTTTGCCTGGAAACAGGAAAGAGGTATGAGGCCAAAAATATTGTTCCCGAACACTGAATAAATTGCACCAATATTTAGAAGTATCTCCCTATTACAGTTTCATGTGTTTGAGCTTTTTGTGTTCAAAAAGTAAAACCAGGAATAGGAACCAGCAGACATGACTAATCACATTTAATTCTGTGTGTACTCTATGCATGTTAAAAAAACCTTGCTGGAATATTCAGCTTTCCAAGGTGTTCTGAAACGGTACATTTACTTTGCTACCTTTCAAAAGCATAAAGACTTTCTATTAGAACATGACTAAAAATCATCTATTCACTTCTATATTCTGACACGAATGGAAGGGAAGCAACAGTGTAAAAGCTGATCTTGATTTCTGCATTTTATCCATTGTCCAAGTATGAATTACACACATTCATTACAAACAGTATTCATAAATATTTATAGCTAATCACAAATTGACCAGAGCACAGGTCCTTACCTCAAATCCTAGTAGTGATTACCACGATAAACTAGGTATAACTGATTGCTTTCATACAGCAGTTTTAGAGATGCTACAGAATTTCCTGGACTTTGAACAGGAATTAGCCGCGGTATCTCAAATATGCGTCACAGTGAATGCTTTTAGAAGATGACCACTGTGATTTGACGTAAGTGAATTGAACTTACTGCCAGAGAGCACCCATTGATCATATGTGACCTGACACTACTGTGAAAAATATGCTAAAATAAAGTCTAAAAAAAAGAGAGTTGGAAAATGTATTGAAGGAGTTCCTTACCATTTGGAGATCCAACAGGGAATTCAGGACAAATATATTGTGATATATACCAGGCAGCCAAAATTCTGGATTTAATGAGTGAAATAGCCTCATTTTAAGAACCTGTTATCTTCCTTCATAATAAAGTAAAAATTGTCCTTCTCTATATGGACAGAAGATGGTTGCCTTAATGAACCACAATTTTTAAACTATGATAGTCACTCTACTGATGCCAAATCTAAGGCTGAGGACTATATTTATAGGTAACAGCATAAATTCATATCCAGCATTTCAATGAAATTATGTTAAGCAATAAATACTTTTTCTCAATTAAAAAAATCTTAAGTTAAAGAAGATTCCCAGGCAGATATCATGAAGATGACAAGCTACATGGAGTTACTTTTATAAATCTCATTGATTCTTTCTGTGTTCAGTTCGTATTTTGTACTTAAGCTCTGATTCTGCTACTACTAATTTTTAATAATCTTTTTGACATGGGGGATGAAGAAGTTCTCTGACAGCAAAAATAAAAGATGAACAGTGTCTGCCCTGTGTTGTTAATTATTTTATTTTGGGAAGGCTCCCTTAAACTTTGAGACAGTGAGCCTTTCTGCTACTTTCCACTTTCAGTTTCTTTACTTGGAGTTGCTTAGTTGTTGTTGGCATTACATCAATAAAAGTCATACCGTGGACTTATCCACTTGCTTTCTTGGCCACTTCACATTGCACAATTCTTTGCTAAAACTGCCAGAGAGAATAAGAGGATAAGTCAACGTCACTGTGTTCTTTGATGCACTGTCAGTAGCCTTTGAGCACAGGCAAAGGAGCTGAAGCACTTCCACCAACCTTTGAAGTGGAGCAGAAAAGTGGAAAACCAGAGGGAAAGCAGGCAGGTTCACTCTGAAAAGAGCTGCTCTGTTCTTGGCACCCAAAGTGCTCTCCAGCCACTTAAGGGATTCCACAAACCAAAGTCCTCTGCTCAAAAGGAATGGCAATTGTTTTTAACCAAGCATCCCTGAAGAGTTTTGGCAAAACAGACAAGATAGATACACTAAACAGAGACATGAAAAAGTTTTGTCAGAAAGGCCTAAGAAATTTAACAGGGCACTTCTATTCAGCACAGAAAAATTCACCAAAATGTCTAAGTCCACTACAAGGCCTTCCTTTATGTTTCCTAATGCTGTTTCAATTCTCCCAAGTATACTACAGACAAAATATCTCAGCTGGGAGCTGACAGATACACATAGAGAGAGAAAAACTGCTACATCCAGACTTATGCAGATCATAGGATCTAAAAGCATCACAAAATAGCCAAAAAATTGTTTCAATCCCTATTCAGTCACTATGATGACATGAACAACATTTTACTATTATCCATGCAAGAGCTCTATCCGCTAGTGGGTTCACATGATCCAAAGTCCAATGATTTGTATTTAAATACAGCAGGAATTTGCCTGAGGAAAAAATAAGAAAAATCTAAAAAATGAGAAATATTTACAGTCATTCTTAATTTTCTTCTTCTTAGAAGTCTTCATGACATTACTGGAAGGGAAAGGCAAACCTTCAAGCCTCCCAAAATATAAGACCCCACATAAGTCACGAGTCAGTCATGGTTTTGAAAGGAATTATATGGTATCAGCACTTTCAACACATCACTGTCAAGGTTTTCAAACTAAGACCTTCAGAGGTATTATACCAACACAAAGTAAGAATAAATATATTTCTTTTCTTTTCCCCATGAACAAAATATGGATCCAATACCGCTGCCAGATACACATCCATAATTGTCCCTAAGAACCATGCAGCTATACCAAACAAATTATTCTAACCAGAACTTTCTAAAAACTACCTCTAGAAAATTGTATTTTCCTTACCAGGTCTGCAAAATAAAATTTTATAGAAGCAAGCTATGGGCTTTGCAATGACAACCCTAGCATTTATTGGCAGATCTGGCCAAAAGAAGACTAAAAATAATTAAATAAGTAAAGACTTTATTGCCCTAGAGGATACTGATGTTCTCCAATTACAGTAATCACAAAATGCAGTGTGTGGCTAGGTGCCAAGAAATACCAGGTTGAAATGCACTGCTATCTGTCAAGCTGGGAACCTAAACACTTTCCAGTACAGCAAAGGCACATACATGGAAAGAGGATCTTGCATGAACTATTTGACTTACTCATCTGTTTGGGAAAATATGTATGAAATCAAGGAACGAATACTAAAAGAACTGTTTAAAATTGAATGCATTATAAATTCATCAATCAAAATTGGTTTTGTAGATTTTATTCTTGGTGGGTCCTTTTATTTTGCAGAGTACAACTGTTTGGAATATAAAGGAACTAACAACTTCCACTATCCAAATAATAATGACTATTTTTAAAGTGTTGACTATGATAATAATGAAAAAAACTCAGTTGTCATTAATACGGTCAGATTTATTAAGGTGCAATGTTGCCAATGTAATTATGCAGGGGGCGGGGAAAGGTTTTTTGCAAATTCAGTCCATGACACACAAATAATGCTTACAAAAAAAAAAAAAAAAAGATCAAGAGGCTAGGAAGCTGTGGGGTTATGGTGTCTAAAACAAGTTTTTCAAGTTTTATTAACATTTTACAATCTAGTAAGAATTTATTAATAATGCAATAAAACCCTTTTTAACTGAATAACACTAAATAAGGCCTTCCACATCAATCGACAACAAACCAATGTACCAATTTCCTGATTTGGTCACAGTCTCTTATATGATACTGACTTAAGGGTGGGATTGATGGCAGTAGGGTGCATAAGGTTGTCTAAAGTCAATTCACCAAATAACGATTTTAATCACAAAAAGAATGCATTGCCTTATATATTCCAAGATTATTACATACATTGACAAGTATATGACAAAGCACGATGGTTCCCATTTTTGTCTTAAAGGTAGAGCAGCAGAGCCTCAACTGCACACTGCTTTGGCCAAACTGCCTGCAGATTTCAGTACTAGCTCAGATATCTCTTCCATACGGATGTACCCCAAGTGTGTACATGGTGTGAAGGCCACACTGGTGTCAATGGCCAAGGGTGGGAAATTTGAAAGCATGATATTTTACACAATGCTTTGATAAGTGTTGTTCGGATGCTTTGGAAGGGCAGCAGGGAAATCTTATCCCTCTTTGCTCTCTTTCCAGTGCTGTTAAATTCTTGTGCGCACCAATAAGAAAATGTTCCTTACTCCTTTCTTTACTAGGAAACAATTGTGCACAGCATATGGCAGGATAAACATATATACAGCATGCATCTGCCATACATTTTCATAACAAACTGCTCATGATAACCTCAAGAAAGATTTTATTTTTTTTCTACTGAAGTCATAATGGTGACAATTCAAAAACTCTCTCAGCATTGAAGGAAGAGGTCTAGGAAGGAATGATCTAACATGCAGTCGTAAGGTCATATAAGGCCACTGCAGAGGAGTGAACTGAATTTGTTGGACTGCTGTTCCCTACAGAGGAGCTTACGCAGGTTCTCACACCAGAATCCTTCTATACAGAGAAAGAGAGAGAAGACAAGTCAGAGGATCCATATCGGACTTAAGAAACATTGGATGAAACTGAAAATATTAATAGTATCAAATTGCCAGGACTAGACAATATCCTTCAAGAATCTGGAAGAACTTGATCATGAAACTTCTCAATTCCTGTGTGGTAAACAACTTCTCCTAAAATAATGGCCTCATTACCACAGTAACAAAAACCAGCACGTAGGTGTTAATATTTTAAAAAGCTTCCAATAGATCCTGAGAAACGGCAGACTACAAACTGACTTCCATTGGGATGATTTCATAGGACAAGTTAAAAAACATATTAAATATATGGATAATATGAGTTCCTCCCAAATATATTAGACTTCGAAGGTGTCAAGAACATGTGGAAAAGGATTAAATGCAGTTAAGCTTTCTACAAAGTTCCTACATTTTTTAAAAAATCAATAAATGAATAAAATGAAGCTATCATGAGATAAAGAAAAAAAGTGATAAAAGACAGAAAACAGATTTAAGAATACAAAATAATTTTTCAAATTCCCGGCAAGATGTGTCCATGGTCCTCTAATATATACTTACTTCACAATAGCCCAGGAAAAGGGAATGCAAGATGGTATTAACTACTTAAGGTAGTTAAAAACAAGATAGGAAAATAAAAGATAGAGATAGGAGACCCACTAAGTGATTGGGAGACAAAATGATAGATAGCATTCAATGCGAACACATGCAAAATAATGAGGAGATTACTGGAGATTACAGCCATCTATACATACATTGTAGTGTAGTAAATGACCTCTTAGCACACTGGAAAGATCTTGGAGTGACTGTAAATAGCTCTATGAAAATGTTGGCTTTGGTTTAGCCACAGTCAAAAAGTAAAAGAATGTTAGAAATTACTAGGAAGCCAAAAAAAGAAAAAAACCCCAACTTTATCAATTTGCAGTATGCCATAACTATCAACAGTTTGGGTTGTTCCCTTTGAATTAACAGGAAAACAGTAGAACCATAGCAGATAGAGAAGGAAAACAAAATGGAATAGCTTTTCAGATAGAACAGTTTTCTAGTTAAGAGCAGTAAGGACTCTTCAGCTGAAAAAAATGTGATCACTGAGGAAATTATTATTTCTTACAATAAAGAAAAACAAGGCATCAAAAAAAAGAACATGTTTAAAGCAAAAAAAAATACTTTTTCACACAGTGCATAATTAAATTTATAGAGCTCTGCAATTTGATGCCATGGATTCAAAGAATACAAATGGACTCAAAAGCATCCAGATTCATAAAACAAAATTCCATCTAAAACTATTGGACACAAAAAGTATAACAGCAGATTTAGGAAGTCCCTAAGCTGCTGTTTGTTGGAAGCTGGAGGGTTTTATTGCAGAAGTTTCTCTGTTCACATGCTCTATTCTTATCCTCTTACCCTAGGAATCTATTATTGCTCACCACCAGAGCCACAGTACTTCAGAAGATGAACTTTTCATCTGGCAAGTTCAGCCAGAAAACCATGAGAACGTTCTGTTCATTAGACATATCTACGGTGAAACGTTCTGCAGCTAGTAACTTTAGGTCTCTGAACTGTGATAGCCCAGTACCCTTTTTCTTTTTCAGGGCATAAGGGGAGAGTGTACAGCTGTACAGAAAATGAGTAATTCAACCTTTTTGTTTCCCTTTTTTTTTAAATAGAACCAAGACCTTCTATGCTGGAGACCATCCTCAAAAGCTTTTCTCCTTGCACGACTTAAACCAAAAAGTGGCATTAGCCCTGCAGTTCTCTCAAAGGTAAGGCTGGACTTTGCAAGTAAGGCATATAACCAATAGCTCCCACCCAAAGTGTGGGTCTTCATCCCTCCCATTCGTTAGCTATGCATTCCCACCCTCTTTTATCAGCACTGGTACTCATCTGATTCAGCCATGTAGGGAGCTGGTTTCATGACTCAGACTGGAAAAAAAGCTAAAAAATTAAATTAAAAAAAATAAAATATGATTCTTTAAGTCCTTGCATCAGTCTCATCATCAACTTAGATACGTGCCAGCAGCAGGAGCAGGACAGAGGCATTTCAGCCAGAGCCCCCTGTTCGCTTAGCTTCGTTGCTACACTCTAACAGTGCAATGAGAGCATGCAGGCCCCAGATACCTTCTCCCAGCCCCAAGCACTCTTGGAGATCTTAAACTTTTCAACTATACAACAGCCTACTAGAGAGACAGTTGTACCAGTGAGGCACTGGGACCATTTGGAGTCAGTAAGACATAGAACTTCACTTCCACAGGCAGAGCTAGCTCTATTTACAAGGAAAAGGTTTTACTAGTACAAGGGGCAGCTTACAGTGACATGGCAGTGCCCGCAGCGGGAGATTTTTTTGCCAGCATGTCTATACTAATAAAGCACCCCCAAAGTGGACAAAAGTATTCCAGCTGTACTTATCTAGCTCACTAAACATCAGGCAAACATCTAGAGGGATTGTTTCCCTATGCTGGAGCACTGGAACGCACCTTTGGTAAGACCCAATGTATAACATTGCAAGGGGTTCTTTTAGTGGTATGGGTCTATCTGCTGAAACTTTTTTTTTTAAATTAAACATCCCCATTTATCTTAATCCTTTATTTTACAAAAAAAAGCCAAGTACAATTTTAATTCGACCAATACTTAGGTGTTTGAACTTTCTGTCATCCACAAAACTGACGCAGAGGTGACAGACCCTTGGAAAAGCAGATCTAAGTGTGCTCATTTCTTTATCTGGAAAAGTGGGACTTGTCCATCCTGTTATTAATATACATCTAGAAAAATAAAGTGACTATTAAATGTCAAAACAGGCATTTGTTTTAATTATGCACAAAAAGCTAGCAGTAATAGTTATACAGCTGTATCTGTCAAAAGCTATAAAATGATAGAATGGAGTTTGCTTCTGTAATTTATTTCTTGCATCTGTGCACTATGATAATGACCAGATATTAGTTTTTCCAAAGGAATCTCTTTACACAAAACAAATCATGCTTCCTTAATGGGCTATCATTTATTGCTCCTTCTTTGCTGTTCAATCTGTGGCTCCACATCACATTTACAATTTTGTACTCAAATTTCACTCTTATTAAACAATAAAACAGCCCTGATTCCTTTATGACACCTCGTATAGTAAAGAAGGTGGACAATCACACAGTCACAAACTGTGTCATAAAAATATATGCGCAATCAGAAATCCCGTCATTTCCTCCTTCTGTTCAAGCAGTGGAGGGCTCCTGCTGACTCCTAAACCATCCTCTCGCAGTTCTCAATGCTGACTCCTGCCTGCTTCCTCCAGGTACAATCTCCCTTCCCACTCACTCCCAGGCTTAGTCTTTTTAAGTAGCCTCTTAGCAAATTTCTGTGTTCTTACCCTTCCTCCATAAACTCCTGCTCCCAGTTTCTTTCTGCCCAGAGACTCAGTTCTTCCCCTAACCACATCTATTCATCAAGTGCTCTTTACCTCCATACCACTGATTTCTCAACACCTTCTTGACCAGACTCTCAGCCTCTCTCCATGCCCTTCTTATGGGTCCCTGTCCCTGAACATGCTTCCATCCCTTTGACCAGACCCTTTACACAGACCCCTTGCATTCACAAATCCCAAACTCTTGCCCATCCCGATCCCCGATTCCCTTGGATATTACACCAAAATTGAAGCCCAATCTCTTGAAAGCTGCTGTTGCGTTCTGAATAAGGGGACATAAGAATATCTCCTCAACATTAAAATTGGGTAATCTCTTTTCCATGCTACTTGTACTCTCGGTCAGAGGTCATAGGGGAGCACAGAAAAAACAACAAAACCCAAAACACTTGTTCCAGATGTAGACCTAACACAAAGTCTAGGCCAAAGTGTGTGCAGTGCAGGAGGAACCTCTTAAGTATACAGCTGTCAAAAATCTAACTCCAATGAGTACATCGAAATTCTTCTTTCCGACATATGTAACACAGGCAAATATAGAATGGCATTAGGAATGGAAAAAGGCACATAACTAAAGAGTCAAAACTACCCTTTTGTAGAATCTTGGGAAGAAGTTTTGTGGTATTTTAACATGCGAAAGCAATACAGTCTTCCCTATTCTCATTTTACAAAAAGGCTGGACAGCTTTTCCTTAAGTTTTCCAGAAATAAATCAATCTGAGTTACTGGGAACAAAAAGGTAATCTATATTATAACAAGGTCTGAAAAAGTCACAACAGAAAACAAAGTTTAAGGATATGTGTAGACAATTGTAACTGAAAAGGTTAAAGGGGTTTCAGATATTATCAGCCCTTTTTCTGGAGATGAAATGTGGTAACTAATTCTCTGATGGCCCTTAGTCTAATATAGTAACACTCATACAGGTAAACTTAAGTTAAACTACCTTTATGGATGGTTTAAGCAAGCGTGGTTTCTCCAGGACACATATATGCTCAGTTCAATCAGATCTCCAAGTTGAGAGACATCACTCCAAGCTGGGAAAGATATCTTTATCTTGAAGTGTGTTAATATGATCCTCTGTCATAACCTTACAAGGGAAAGTGTCAGGAAACCTGTGTAATATTTGGTATAAACAATCCAACTGTAGTAATGCTATTTCTTTTGTGCCTGGGCAGATAAACAAATAATACACAGTGTAGACACAGGAAAGGGATTTGAGCTTTCCTGCAGCAACAAGAATACAGAGGAAAAACTGCCCATTCTTGTCAGACCTCTGGACTTCTTAAAAGCCCTAATGACCTGATTTGATCTAATTAGCAAGGAGGGAGAGAGTTAGCCTTGAACTATGGCATAAAATCAAAGTTCAAAAACATGGGGGATTTAAGTCTACTAATAACAAACCAAATACAGAGGCTTCTTAAAGGCAAAACACAAACAGAAATTATGTATTACATTATTAATCTGTTAAACACAGGAACATACAGGACTTCAGTCCAGTAACACATGCCAACTTAAATACAAGACTTTCTTGTTATAGGAGCCTCATTTTGCCCAGAAATTCCGTCCAACCTAGAAGCGTGGGAGAGAATCCATGTTATTTTGAAACTTCATAGTTCAGTACTCTTCTTAGATGGTAAATTCTTAGGTGACAATCAACTATTTTGAGTAATGCAATTTTGGAAATTGGCCCCTAACACTGAGGAACTGCCAGTTAAATTCAGGAGAGCTATGAGAGATTAAACCCATTAATATCTATAGAACATGACATTTGATCCACAAACAGGCATTTTTATCACACAGTTCGCCCCTGTACAAAAAAAAAAGACAAACGAGTAACAAGTGCTTTAAATGAGAAAACAAGCAAGCTAAGACTGAAAGTATGCTGTTTTATAAAGTGACAGTAACTATTCTAAGAACATTTCTTTCTGCATGTCGCTATCAGTTTTTCCTTACCATATATTCCATATTGGAAGCTGGTGGATACACCTGACCCCGTAATTTATTATGAAGATCCAAGATACTCTGCATATCACTGTCTGTGATAGCCCTTTTCCCTCTCTGCTTGGCGATCCACCACTCACCATCTTCATCCATGTACTTTTCCAAAAGTTCCTCTAAGAGCGTGGCATTGGGAAGAACCATTGCAGAAACTGCTTGAGCTATGAATAGCAAGGTAGTTACTCTGAGCCATTCCTGTACTACATACTTCATGATGAATGATCTCAAAATGTTCAGGAGTTAGCTCCAAGACAAAGTCTTTCTTCCAGATCTGTTGGCTGTAAATGCATAAGAGAGAGTAATGTAATTTGGAGGTTGAAGTACTGGCCTGTGTGAACTTACTAAGCAACAAAACCTGTAGTTTGTACGGAGTTTGCCACTGTTGTTTTAGGGGGAGAAACCAGGATGCTACTTTTTTTTTTACTCTACTAAGTATACACCATGGATTTGGGAAGATGGCTTATCTCCAACCTCATGAACTTCAGTCTGTTCAACTGGTTTTATATAGTACACTGGCATGCGCATTTCACTGCCTGCATGCAAGACAGCATGCTTTTCCTATCTACTTAAAAGGAGCCAGACATCAATGAAGATTAGACTGCAGATAACGTCTCCCAGTATTGGAATTTAAGAACAAAAAGGAGTTAAAAGGCTTGCATCCATTGCCAAAATGGGAACTGAAAACCACAGTGAAGTCGATAAGAAATACCCCCTCTTGGTGCATTTCAAAATACGACTTTGACTGAAGCTTTTGTTCTAATAAAACTAAAGGTAGTCAACTCGGACAAGCAAGTGGGGGGCGATGGGGTTATCCTATTCACCAAACAAAGGAAAGCACAGATAGCTCTCAGAAGTAGCACCACTTCCAAGAACACAGTATTCCGACACCGCCTATTACAGGACTGAGTGCTTTAGGTAGGAAAGCCACGCTCGCTCCCTCACCCTGGGTGAAAGAGCGTGCAGCCCGCCACGCCGGCCGCGCCGGACCCGGCCGCTGCGAGGGGAACAAAAAGAGGCGACGGGGGCAGAACCGGGCTC